>NC_081557.1:199204297-199441424 GCF_022355385.1 Mustela nigripes
ACACACACACACACACACACACACACACACACACACACACACACACACACGGCTATTCGCCATCCCCAGCCTTTTCCAAATGAAATCGGCCATCCTGAAGGCTGCTTGAAGAAGGCAATGAGAGAAGCTCTCCCTGCCAGGCCTACAGAATTCTAGAGGGCACCTAAAACCAAAAGCTCTCAGCAAAACCCAGATGCCAGCAAACTGCAAAATCACAGTGTCTGCAGGACTGGATTGTGGCTGGCACAGGCTCGGAGAGGGTTTTTTTTCAACACCAGGGCAAAGGGGACAGACACCCTGCCTCCTGTACTGCATTCAGATCTCGCTTTTTGTTGTTTTTTTTGCTATACTTATATCTAAATTTTCTGCCAGACATCCCAACAGACACACACACCCCAGGCTCCAACCGATTGGAGAGTCCCATTAGGCTGTCTATCCTTCCTTAAGAACACTCAGAGGGTAGACAGAGGCCCATCCTACGTTTATTCACATCTTAAGTCATGTAACACAGCGGACCCTATCTGACTTCCATTAATTGGCTGTTTTATCTCAGTGCCTCAGTTTCTCCAGAAGCTATTAATCTCTCTTGAGACATCCACTCCAAGTACATAAATTGAACTCCTGAGCAGCAGGCAAAACCATTCTTAGAGTTAACAATAGCTTAATATTAATATTATTATTTATATATCATTTATGGACCAGGCCCTCTTCTAACTGCTATATCTATATTAACTTACTAAATCTTCACAAGTTCCCTAGGTTTTACTACTTCCATTTTACAGACGAGGACACTAAGGCACATCCAGGTCAAGGAGCTGACACCTTAAGATGTAGAAGGGCTAGGAATCCGAGAGCGCCACGGCAGAGTCTTGTTCTCAAAGACTACCTCTCAATAAGAACTTTGTCAAGCAAAGACAACTGTTTAATTAAACATTTCATTTGCATGTCCTTTAGTGGTTGTGGGGAACACCGGAAGCAAGTCCCTTCCACTGAAGAGTGCAGAAAGGGGAGGCTGTTCATCTTTTCACCCCACCACCATTTTCCCCTTGTGGGAAAGCAAGCCAGTCAGCACGTGGTCCCCAAACTGCCTGGAAGCACTCAGACAAGTGACGACAAGCCAGACAGCAGAGGTGAGCGAGGGCAATGGAAAACACGTAAATGGCGCTGGGTAGCCCAAGCCAGGGTGATGAGGAAGGTGGACGCAGCAGGGTCAGCCAGCTGGGTAAATGGGAGACCTCAGAAGAATGCTTCTGGAGCCTACGGCATGGTCAAGATAGCAATGGGCCCTAACCTGGGGAGGAAGGCTCCTGCAGAGTGTGAGAGAAAAATGATCTGTCACCCCCTCCTCTTTCCAGGTCACCCCACTGCACGCCAGTCAATGCTGGCTGACTGAAGACTTGTAGCCAGTCCCCTCACTATAGTTCAGATAGACAGATAGATAGGAGAGAGAGAGAGAGAGAGAGACTGGTTTAAAATACCAAAGACTGAGCCAGTCACTTCTCACTTCACCCCTATTCCTTTCTGCTTCCCCACATTTTTGCATCAGAAAATTACACTTAAAAAAAATGAACACACACACACAGTATCTCCTTTCAGCACATTCTTTTGTCAAGGACCTTTACAAGCACGAAAAATTTCCACATTTCATAATTTACAACAAACTTTTCATTTGGGTATTAAAATGTAGACATTTGAAAAGCTCCCTGACACCACTTTTCCCTACAATGGCAACATACTTATGTAAAAGAATTCACAATACAGATTTTATGTTAATATTCCTTAATCTTCACTTCTTGCATTTCAACCTAACTTCCTTCATAGGAAACAGCTTCCAGACTCCCCTTCAAATATTCATAGAGCCTATTGTGGACGAGGAAATCACGCTCCCCATAAACACATCCATCCTAACGGCCCTCCTCAACCTGGCTGCCACCATGAATGCTGGGAGCCACGACAATACTAGCTATTCTGCACCACAGACAAAGAAGCATTTGTGAGGTGAAGCAACTGATGGGAGTGGATACATGCTAGATAATGTCCTGGAGTTCCTAAAATCTTGATACAGATAAGCAGCAGCAAGGATTTTATACCTGGATCTGCCATGAACATCTCACCCAGGGCAATAGCCAACTGCGTTTGATGTGGATTTATTTATTCAATGTAAGCTCTAAGGCCAAAGGGTCCCTGTCTACCAGGGATTCATAATGTAGTGGAAGAGACAGAACTATAAACACGAACCATAATCAAAGCAGAATGCAACCAGTGTCATAGAAGTTGTCTGCAAATGGCTGTTGTGGAAATGCAGAGAACCGATAATTAAATCAAACTGGGAGAATCAGAGCGGCTTCCTAGACCATGGGGCATTGGAGTTGGGCTTTGAATGGATTAGTTGGATGCTGATTGGTAGAGAAGAAACTGAGCAAGAAAGAAGATCACAAGGGAGAGCTGGAAGTAGGAAATGCCAGCAGCATGCAAAGGCAAGAGAGTGGGCAGGGATGCTGGAGCACAGTTTGTGGATGAATGTGGTGGCAGGTGGGAGGAAAGTAGATGGCGGCTTGGAAGACCACGGTGGTGACTTGGATTTACTGCACCCATTTAGGGTTTCAAGAGGAATACAGAGCAATGGTTTTAAGAATGGACCAGAGAATCAAGAGATGAGTAAGCAGAAGGGAGGTTGGGGGGATGCCCAACTAGTTTCAGTGACAGATGAGGAGGAAATTCAGTTTCTTCTCAGGGTCTTTGTATCATTTTCTTTTCCTCAAACGAGGGAACAAGATCAATCATAGAAAAGATGAGACTAAGTACCTTGAGACCAGCTTAGGGGCTTGCTCTCCTCCGTTCTAAGTGTGCCTGGCACATGCCCTCATTGGGGCAACTTCCATGGAATTCTCACAGTTCCCTTTCATATCTGTCTCCTCAGTATTAGAAGTGCCTTATGAGCAGGGCCTATGCCTTTTCATGGGGTTTGCAGAGGCCTAGAACAGTGCCTAGCACACAGCAGGCACTCAAGTACCCGAATTATTCCACACTATAATGTCCAGTTCTCAGAATCAGGCATGGAACCTCCCATGACCACAGATAGGCAAACAAGAATCTACATTTCAGGTTTATACTGTTCACCAGAAACTGTCATACTACACCAAGGACCCCTTAGAGTACAGATCCATGTTCTAAGGACCTTGGAATTAATTTTGCAATGTCTTCATACTCCAGTTTTCCCTTCTACTTTTCTAAAAGTACAGCCACTGGCTCCCACCCCCTTTGAATGATCTACCCTTGCTACCATCACTTCCCATTGCACCCTCTGAGCTATGTAAATGGCCTGCAGCTGTGACTCACCACCAGTCTACTGGGCCTCTCTCAATCAACCACAATCTGGTGATTGTAAACTACTGAAGTACCCAAACGACTCTCTTTATCTCTAGCTCAACAGATTCTAGTTCCAAGGTCAACCTCCCCCATATTCTTGCACATACCAGGTATAACCATATTTAATGATGCTGCTATCCAAATAACACAATAGAATACTGAATAAACCCTCAATTATCATGAATCCCCCAATTCAGAAATAGAATAATATATAATTTGTCTTATACTTTATAGTAATATAAATAGGATCAAAAATGTAAGGGATCTCTTTAATCTCTAATGACTTATTTCTCTCCCAAGGAGTTATTTTTTGCATTAGCCTGATTATTCTCTGAAACTATTTTAAAACTTTTTAATTTCCATATGGCAAAGTCGCTTATGGCCTTGACCTAAACACTCTTTAATCTCCTCAACATTTCCATTTTTTTTCTGGTTAAGAAAAATTATTTTCTTAGCCCTCTCCACTTCTACGTCCAATACCAGCATTTAACTTTCTTTGGAGAGCCATTTCTCACAGAGACACCATGTTTCTATCATGCTACAAAAATTACCCTATTCAGACTTGGAAGAGACCTTTATAATGGTTCTTCGTAACTGGGATGATTTGCAGCAGGCTTGGCTCACTCACTAGTGAACCCACTTACTCTTGGAACCCCTCCAGCTTGTAAAGTCAAGATTCAAATTTATGCATTGGCAAAACTACAAGTGTCTTCCTATCTCGAATCTTTTAGGTTCATTTAAATACACAAAATGTTAAATCTGCAAACACCAGGGGTATACTAAGGAGCCAGTAAGTGTTGTTCTTTAGAGTAGTAGCCATGTTGAAAGACAATACGAAATACAAAGACAATACAAAATCTGTCACAAAAATATATCCAATCCATTGCTCAAAATGATTTTAGAGCTCAACTTTGAAATGGCTGTCAGAACCAGTGAACAGTCCTCATCAGAAAAGAGATGCCACGATTTTATAGTCACATCTTGGTTTTGACCCGAAATCGTATCACTCCATGGGATCACCAACCACCTTAATTAACCATTGGATTTAGCTCTTATGCTTTTTCAATTCCTACAGGAGTCAAATCCTTTAAAATAGTTGCTATTAAATAAAAGTAGTAGTCAGAAATGTGTTTAAATGAGTGAACTTTTGGGGAAGATGAAATATTCTACATCATAATTGTGATGGTAGTTATATAAATACATACATTTATCTAAACTCACATAAGTGTACACTGAAAATGAATGAATTTTATTTCATGTAAATATCTCAATTTTAAAAACTGAAAAGAAGTATGAACTGAAGAAAATTTCCAAAAAGGAACTGTCCATATCTTAAGTATAAAAATAAATGTATGTTTGACATATATTTATTTTGTTCCTTTAGAGTTGTTTGACAACTCTAAAGGAACAACACTCATTTATACTAGTTAGAGAACTATATACATATATACACAAACATATAACAAAATAAAACAGAGAACACTGTCCCTAAAATAGGTGCAAAAATACTAGATACTTCATTTTATCTTTCATACGAATATCTCTTTGAGAAGACTGTATTTCTCATGAATTCATTGAGCCATTTATATCTTATCTTGGATTCGTAATAACCACTGATGCTTATCTGTTAGATGACTAGTTAGAGTTCAGTGTGTAGCCATAAATCAAACTACTTGGTTCATTTGGGCACTTCATCCTTCTTAGCATTACTATAATCATGACATGGTCAGCTAAGTTAACTGACCTACTCATCAAGTCGGACCATGGGTCACCAATACTGGATGTGAAAAGAGTTCTCCAAAGCCAGCAGGATTTCTCTACAAGTCTTTCCAAACCTCAGGAGCTTTGGTTTGGCTGCTGTGCATGAAAAGTAATGGCAGACTGAATTCACATTCCATGTGTCATTCAGTTGTCTTGGTCATAGATAGGCCAAACTCAAAACAGCGCTGAATTTACTGAATTTCCAGTTAAAACACTGGAAAATCATTATTGATTTGTTTGGGTGGGTCCTGCATTTTGAAGGTGAAGTGGAATGTCTATGTTCTGGGCCACATCCTCTTGGAAAGCACTTTGTTTCATTGTATATTTATTACTGGAACAAGGACCTAGCATCACCCCTAAATGGAGCTATTTTCAAGTAAACTTTATCTTTCAGAAGAATATCTCTGGGTCAAAGGATAAATTAGGTCTTCTGTAATAGTTCTAGTAGTCCATCAACACCTATGAACATCGTAAGTTCACATTTGTAATTAAAATTAATAGTTTCCCAAAGAAAAGCTCAGAGGATGGGACTCAGCCATGACTGTCTTTCCTTTTTGGACAAAGAATGGTAAAAAAAAAAAAAAAATTGTTTTTAATCCAAAATGCTTCAATAAATCTTACTGAAGCATCAAGAATAGATGTATCACATAGCGATGACAGGATTCTCTTTTACCATTTTATTAGAACAAATACCTCCAAGAAAGGCAACATTTTTCATTTTTCATTCTCCCATCCAACAACATTCACAAGCAAATCCCTAAAATCCAAAAGCCAAATCACACACAAGTATTTTATGTGGTTTTCTGATTCAGAGTATCTGTGAATTAAAAATGTGACTGATGAATTAAGGGCCTATGATGTTCCTTTAAAAACAAACCCCCCAAACTACTTACTTTTATATTAAATTGAACTTCATAAGCATCTGTTACCTATGTGCTATGTTAACTAACATTATAAGGAACTTTGGAGAAGTAGAAGGTACAGTATCATCCCTTAGTGAGCTTATGACCTACTTACAAAAGCTATTTACTAATTAAACAATTAGCTAAGTGAACCTGAGCAATATCCTAACCTTTGCTGGGCCTCAGTTCCCACACTTATGAAACAAAGGAGTCAGAAGTGATGATACTGAGGCCCCTTCTGGTCTCAAGGTCCGCAGGGCTTTGGTAGGATACCTATGAGAGCCGCTTAGAAGACAGTGAAAGACAGCGCACCATCAAGTCCAACGCACACAACAAGTAATCAATACAGTAGGTCAGAGCAGAGAGAAATCAATTTGGGGGTGGTAAAGTTTTTCTCCAAAAGCAGAAACTTTAGCTTGGATTTGAAGGATGAGTAAGATTTGAAGGGGTGGGAGTCACCCTTTACTGTGAGTGCAGAGGGCTTTTGCAGGGTGAGTGGAAAAGTTCTCGAGGAGGGTCTGGGAGGAGGAGGAGTTTATGTCGGACTCTGGGGAGTGGGGGGGGTTAAGTAGGGAAAGTAATGACCTGATGACATGATCCTATTAACCTGTAGATCAAATCACACTGTACTTCTCAGAACCAAGCAGCAGCATCCCATTTCTCCTAGATCAAGGCCAAGGTCATTGCAGTGGTGCACGACGAACCCCTGCATCATCTGCTCCTCCCCACTCCCATGAATTCCCCTTACTTCTCACTACTCTCCTCCAGCAGCCTTCTCAGGCCTTTCCTCAAATATCTGACAGGCTTCAAGTTTTTTGTTTGTTTGTTTGTTTGTTTTGTTTTAAGATTTTATTTATTTGACAGAGAGATGGAGAGAACCCAAGTGTAGGCAGAGTGGCAGGCAGAGGGAGAGAGAGAGAGAAGCAGGTTCTCTGCGGAACAGGGAGCCGGATGTTGGACTCGATCCTAGGACGCTGGGATCAGGACCTGAGCCGAAGTCAGATGCTTAACGGACTGAGCCCCAGGTTGAAGTTTTACACTTGCTTTCCTTCTGCCGGACCGCTCTTCCTCTGGGTATCTACGCTCAGCTACCTCTTCGCATATTTGCTTTAAAGTCACCATCTCACTAAAACCTTTCCTATCACCGGGGCGCCTGGGTGGCTCAGTGGGTTAAGCCGCTGCCTTCGGCTCGGGTCATGATCTCGGGGTCCTGGGATCCAGTCCCGCATTGGGCTCTCTGCTTAGCAGGGAGCCTGCTTCCTTCTCTCTCTCTGCCTGCCTCTCTGCCTATTTGTAATTTCTCTCTGTCAGGTAAATAAATAAAATCTTAAAAAAAAAAACCCTTTCCTATCACCACATTTTAAATTGCAGCCCATTCCTTCTATGCACACAAAGACATACAGGCTCACTTTTTCTCTCTCTCACGTGTGTGCACATGTGAACACGTGTGCGTACACACACACACACACACACACCCCTTCCTATTTCCCTTCCCTGCTTTATTTTTTCCGTAACACCTCCCACATTCTACCATATATACCATTTATTCTGTAAAATGTGTCTCCATACTGGACCCCGTCTCCCTCTCTCGAGTTAAGAAGCAAACGCCATGAGGGCAGGATGTATTTTATTCATGGTTGTGCTTCCACAGTCTAAAGAGTCTAGAACAATGCCTGTCCTAAAACAAGGCCCTGGTGAATGAATGCGTGAATAGGATGAAAAGGGTGTGAGGCCTATTAATCTCACAGGTTGAACTGTAGGCAGGACAGCCCAGAGGTCATTACAATCAGAGTGTGAGGTCATGACAGCCCAAACTCAAGGAGGGCCGTTGGGAGAGAGAGACCACACTGAGGAGTAACAACCAGAGGCAACCGTTAATGAATCCAAAACCCAGGCATGGGTTTAAAGGAAAGATATTCACCGTTGGGAGTAAGGAGAATGCTCAAGGGCAAACGAGGACCTGGAAATGCACTGAATATAAAAGGAGGCAGAGTTTTATAAACAAATACCCATCAGATTTAACTTCGGTTGTTTCCAAACATAATTTGATTGCAATTTTCTTCCTGCTCACATTTCTGAGAGCAGCTGAAAGGAAACTAAAAAAGAAGGAAGTGGAAAACGTCCAACATGCCATGTTTTCCTTTTAAGGCAATTTCAGCCTGAATGGCCGGGCAAAACCTTGCACACATTTCACAACTGGTTCTCTATCAGATCTCAGGGACACAAAATAGAAGACAGGAAACACAGAGCCTACACTTCTGCTACGTTGTTTTTCTTTTTTCTTCGCTTCATCATGTTTTCTTCTCCAAAACAGCAATCAATGCAGATGACAATACATCTTTCTAACATCAGCCTGTGTGTAATTAAATATATTGAACACGGAAAAAGAGAGAAGGTTTGTAGCATGGCCTTTACCAGTCTCTGCAGATGTTAAGACTTTAGACTAGAGTCACAGTAAGAAAATACGGTATAGGTGAGGCTAATATCTTATTCCTGTATTTCTTTGGAAATTATTAAAACACAGTACGTTAACACGGTCCTCCAATATTATTTGCAATCATATGTGATACCTTCAGGAGAAAAAAAAGGAAGATGGCTCTCTTTCTCATTTACTGGTATCTCAAGCATAGTTGAAAAGATATGCGAGGGTGATTATATGTAGGAGAGGAGCTCTAAGACAGTCCTACACTTCTGCTAGCTCAAATTTTACTATTATCTCTTTAGAGATTCAGTATTTTTTCCCCTGAGGCATTTGCATAATTAGGTTTGCTTCTATATTTGTTTTTCTGCCTTTCAAATATGTACCCTAAATCAGCCCTAAGTCAGTGGTTGTCGACTGGGGGTGATGGCCAGAGTCACCCCTCTAGGCATTTGGCAATGCCTAGAGACATTTTAGCTGTCTCAGCTGTGGAGGGGAGTGCTACACACATCTGGTAGGTAGGGTCCAGGGATACTGCTACAAATACACGGAACAGCCACACGACAAAAAATTATCTGATCCAAAAGGTCAAGATTGCTGAGGATGAGGAACCCTGCCCTATATTAACTCAGAGATCCCCACATTATGATAAAGTAATAACCTTTTTAGTCTAAGTGTGTCCTTCACAGAGGCTTAAATAAAAAAGTCAAAACCTGCAACTTGCATTGTTTAAAAATGCAGTCAGACCCTGCTTTGGAACATTCTGTCCCTATCGATAATGCTCTTTAGGAACATTTAGATTAAATCTCCAGATAAGCATTAAAAGGATGTTCTATGCTTTCTTCTGTTTCTGCACAGAAATTCAGGGAAATTCATAATCACAGAATCAGGGAACACCAAAGCTAACAGAGACCTTAGAGGTTGTTACGACAAACAGTCTCATCTTACAGTGTGGGTGGAAGAGTAGGCGGTGGTGGTGCCAAGGGAGGTCAAGGGACTTGCTTCCTGGCTCACAACTGGTTAGTTTTACGGCTGGGACTCACCCCGTTCCTCAGGTCTGTGCTCCTTCAACTTCCATCAGAAGCAGATGTGGAAAATGGAGTCCAAGGAGGTCACAAAGAAACCCTTGGACTGAAGTCTACCTCTTGATTTCAAACTCATAGGCATGAAGCTAACAAGCAGATGGGTGCCATGACATGTGCTCTAGCCTTGGGAGTGGAAAACCAGCCAAGCAGGTTTGCAGACCTCTCCCGAGGAGGCCCAGCCACCATTAGCCAGGACCTCTCAAAGGGGCCCAGGAAAAGGGGGGAAAAAAAGTCTTACAGCTGGCAGGTACATCTCTGAGGCCAACTCTCTGAGAAAGTCCTCCCCAAAAAAGATGATCTAGAAATGCTTGAAGAACAAGTGGCAGATGATTGCCCCTCTGCTCTCTCTCCTCCCACTGAAGAGGCAGTTGGACCCTCCCCAGATCCTCCAGGTGCTTCCCATGACTTCCTAGCACCAACCACATCAGGAGAAAGAAGAAAACACACAAGTGCCCTGGGTATTAGCAACTTCCTCTCTCCCCAGGGTCTCCAGCCCAGGTCCTGGTGGGTTGTCAAACCATCTGGGGTCTCTTTTGGGCTCCCCGTTCCCAATCTGTTCACAGGGGCTCCATTGGCCCTCCCATGAATGACGTCCTTCCCAGACACCTTGCCAGGCGGCCTGCCCCTTTCCAGCTGCCACCATCTGTCCTTTCCCCACAGAACCGACCATAAAGCAGGCAGCAGACCCATCACTTCTCCATTTTCAGAAGGCGCGGAGGCAAGTACTCATCCTCCTTTCGTTCTCACAGGGCTTCGTGACTAGCTACTTTTAGAGAAACCAACCCGACCAGAAGCAACAAACCTTCCTGTGTGCTATTAGTGAATCCTATCAGCCACTGTTTACTAAGCATCTTGTATGTGTCTGGCCTTGTGTTAGATGTTACTCCTACATTCCTTCTAAACCTTTTTTAACGCCCCCCAGAAGGTAGGTATTTTTACTTCCACTCTAAAGGTGAAGGAACCAGGGACTAGAATGATTTCAGGCCACCTCAGAGCCAGTAAATCACATTTTTAGACATTTTCATCTAAGTTACCTCTTTCTTCAACATGACGGAGATGAGTCTAGACATGCTTGGCTCACAGTTCCATCCTTAGATCTTTCTTGTCATGCCTAGAGGCAGAGTTCATCCACATCATCCACACTCCCCTGAGACGCCCACTGCTTCCACCTCCCTGTCTGCCCCATCTGCCCAGCCCCTTCTATGTTGCCACAGTGGTGTTTGCCACCTGCCACCTTATCTCCATCTAGGCCCAGCTGCCAACAGCTGGATTCCTGGTTTTCTGGAGCAACAACATTAGTAAGTGGGGTCTGAGACTATCCCACTGTCCCACGCTGGCTCTAGGTGGGAACAGACAGACTTTCAGGGCCCAGCTGGGGATCAAGCTGTAGATTATTATTTTTTTTAAGATTTTATTTATTTATTTGACAGAGAGAGAGAGAGATCACAAGTAGGCAGAGAGGCAGGCAGAGAGAGGAGGGGAAGCAGATTCCCTGCTGAGCAGAGAGTCCGATGCGGGGCTCGATCCCAGGACCCTGAGATCACGACCTGAGCCAAAGGCAGTGGCTTAACCCACTGAGCCACCGAGGCGCCCCTCAAGCTGTAGATTTGCTGGACCATCCTACTATCTGTTTGGCTTTCCTGTGACAGTACTTTGGGCAAATATTTCCCCAACCATTCAGTTTCTTATAGATCCTGAGCCCAGCCCTGACCCTCTCTGGAGGCCCTAGTTTTTACTGGCGTCTTTGTCCCAGGGCTAAAGTCTAGCTCTGGGGTCCTTCACCTCATCTTGAAGAGCCTTTTTGGTCTTTACAAGCTCTGTACCCACAGATAATAAAAACTGCATCTACCCTTAGAACCAGAAGTCAAGCTTCATTCATCTCCCTTAAAGACTCCCTTCTCCCTGTGCTCCTCTCCCCATCCCCACAGCTCCTTTTAACTTTCTTTTGACTTGATTTTGTGCTAGTTTCTTAGGCATGGTAAGGGCCTCTTCGCCAACCTCCACTCCTGGTCTAGACTCAGGCTACTTCATTCTTCTGACAGGAGAACATACAAAAAACCAGACACCTTGGGCCACAAGTCTACCCACCCCTGAGATCCCAGTAATCTGGAAAGACTTACAGAGGTGCTTATAGTCTAATAATAGAATAAAGAGTCCAAAACAAGAGTCATCAGACTCTGGGAGGATTCATTATCCATTCAAAAATAATTACTTAGTAGATACTGTGTAGCCAGTGCTAGTCCTGGTATGTGGTTCTGGAAATCAGCAGTGAACCAGGTGTCTGCGGCAGGATACAGGCAATAAATACATAAACAAATAAGAAAACAACAATTGGTGGTAAGCCCCATGCAAAAAAGTAAAATACAGGGGCACCTGGTGTTAGGGCCCAGTGTGTGTTAGGGCCTCTGCCTTCGGCTCGGGTCATGGTTCCAGGGTCCTGGGATTGAGCCCTGCATCGTGCTCTCTGCTCAGCGGGGAGCCTGCTTCCTCCTCTCTCTCTCTGCCTGCTTCTCTGCCTACTTATGATCTCTGTCTGTAAAATAAATAAATAAAATCTTTAAAAAATAAAAAAGTGAAATAGGGTAATATGATAAAAGAGAATGGTGTCCTCAGAGAAGTCTTCTCTGTGGGTGATCTTAAGCTGAGATCTGAGTGACAAGAAGAAATTCAGGCACAGGTCCTGGGCTGGCAATAGAAAAAAATGTCAGTGTTGTTGTTTTAAATAACCTTTCATTTTGCAATAGTGTATTTGTTTGCTAGGGCTCCTGGAACAAAATACCACAGACTGAGTGGCTTAAACAATAGAAATGTAATTTCTCTCAGGTCTGGAGGCTGAAGTCCAAGATCAATGTGATCAGGGGCTGGGTTCTTCTGAGGCTTCTCCTTGGCTTGCAGACGGCTATTCTCTTATTGCCTTTTCAGAGGGTTGTTCCTTTGTGCACGGGTATCCTTGGTGTCTCCTGCTTTTCTTATAAGAACACGAGTCATATTGGATTAGGGCCCTACCATCGTGGCCTCATTTTAACTTAATCATCTTTTCAGTGTCCTTATCTCCAAATCGGTTATGTTCTGAGGAACAGGGGATTGGGATTTCAACACAGGAATTGTGGGGAAGGGAGGAGGGGCACAATTAAGTCCATAAGAGAGTTCTAAATTTACAGAAAAGTTGCAAAGATAGTACAGAGAGTTCCCACACACCCTGTCCTCGGTGTCATTTGTTGTTAACATATCAGTATGGTACATTTACCACACCTCATTATGAACTGATACTGACATATTACCATTGACTAGAATTAACACTTTGATTCAGATTTCCTTACTTTTTATCTAATGTCAATTTTCTGTTCCAAATTCCATATGACACTCCATTTAGTCGTTATGTCTTCTTGGGCTCCTCTGGCCATGATAGTTTCTCAGACTTTTCTTGTGTTTGAAAACCAGTTCGGAGAGGACTAGTCTGCTCTTTGGGGAGGACTAACCGGCTAACTAACAGAAGGCCTCTCCCATGGGATTTGTTCTGATGGCGTTCTCATTGGCTATGGGTGTTACGGGTTTGTGGGAAGAAGCGCACAGAAGGGCCCTTCTCAACGCATCATATCAAAGGTACATGACATCAACATGATTTACCACTGCTGATACAAACTTGGGTCATCTGAGGCACTGTTTTCCCAGATTCCTCCCTCTACAGTTACTCTTTTTCCTCCTTTCCATGTTTTCTTCTTCAGGGGGAAGTCACCATGCGACTATGTGAGCTTGTTCAGGAGTGGGAAATCATGCTGTACTTCTTTGATAGTGGAACCATCTACATAAATTATGTGAAATTCTTCTGTGTGGGAGGTTTGCCTTTCTCTCCATTTATTTATTTATTCAATAATTTATTTATATCAGTATGGACTCATGGATGTCTATTTATACTCTGGGTTATAATCCAGTGCTAGTTTATTTATTTTGTTGCTCAGATTGTTTCAACGTTGGCCACTGAGAGCTCCTTCAGTTGGCTCCTCTGTCCCTTTGGCATTCTCCTGTTACTTGGGAAGCGGGGACACGGGGTGGGGCAGGGTTTGAACATTTCCTTACTTCTTGCCATTATAAGATTCTCTAGGCTCATCTTCTATACTTCCTGCTCCAGCCCTACAATCAGCCATTTCTTTAAGAAGCCCAGGTTCCTTTTACTGGAGAATGGTATGAGAAACCAAGATCTGGGCACCAGAAGCGTTCATTGTTCCTGAGATATCATGCCTAAGCCCTCTCAACTGATTGAGCAAAGGAATATACCTGTGAATGGTAACCTGTGTATAACTTACATTTATAAATATTTCTTTTTGTTAAATAAACATTTCTATTGGTATCCAAATGTAACTATATTAAGTTAAATGCCGGTTCATACTACTATCTCCAGTGCTGGTCTGTTACCTTAAGGATCATTCTAGCCTTCTGTCCCAGCTTTGCTGTAACACCCCATTTCAAGAGGGAGAAACCTGCCTCTCACAACCCACCACCCATTTACTTAGTTGTTCAATTTGAATATCATTACAGTTGTTTCGGTATTGTTAATCTGTACCTTCCACAGGAAAAAACTATCAGTTAGAGGGGCGCCTGGGTGGCTCAGTGGGTTAAGCCGCTGCCTTCGGCTCGGGTCATGATCTCAGGGTCCTGGGATCGAGCCCCGCATTGGGCTCTCTGCTCAGCAGGGAGCCTGCTTCCCTTCCTCTCTCTCTGCCTGCCTCTCTGCCTGCTTGTGATCTCTGTCTGTCAAATAAATAAATAAAATCTTTAAAAAAAAACAAACCTATCAGTTAGAGAACAGTGATTACATATAGCTCCTTTTGCCTCGGGTTTTGCAGGCAAAAGCTCCCAAGGTCAGCACCTTTATCTTCCACTCTTTTCAATGAGGCTACTTCATATACTTGCAATAGCTTCTTCAGTCAAAATGCGTGTTCTCTCTGGTATCTTCTGACTCCCTGCATGTATCTTTTTAAAATTTGTATACAGTAAGTTTCATTCTTTGTGCTGTAAAGTTCAATCAGTTTTGGCAAAGGCAGGGTCATATATTCATCATGATAGTATCATACAGAATAGTTTCACCACCCTAAAAACTCCCCAGTGCTTCACCTAGTCCACACCCTCCCTTCCCCTCAAATACGTGGCAACCACTGCTCTGTTTATCTCTATAGTTCTGCCTTTTACAGAATGTCATAAAAACAGAATCATACAATATGTAGCACACGGATGTTTTTATAGAGGGGTGATGGCCAACAGTGTTCAGTGTTGCTGAGCGGTAAATAAGTGCAGAAGAGTGACAGGTATTAGCATAATACAGGCTAGGTCCAGAAGTTTCCAGCAGTAGAGCTGAACTTACGGATTGCTATTTTAGTTTTCAAGGTAAGTGACATGAGAAGAGGATTGTAACACCGGACTCCAGAGAAGGGAAATCTTACCAGGGAGCAGAGCTCTAAACAAGAAAGATCACTCTCAGAGATCCTCAAGTCATAAAGTACATCACATGTTGGGTAACAGGCAGAAGGATGGGTCAATACTTTGCAGCAGTTTAAGTCTCACAGCACACAAATAAAAGGTCAGTGCTTTTATATATGCTTACACTATTTATTTGAGCTAAAATGGATTGTAATCCACAGTGAAACATGCCCAATTAACTTGGGAATCACTTAAACCAGCTGTCTATGTCATTTTGCCAAGAGGCCCCAAATGGAGAGTGAATGTGTACAAGGATTAAGATTCTGTGCTCTCTAGAAATCACCATGTATAGGTAGGTGTCCACTGAAAGCCTCATCTGGGGGCAGGATACACATGCCCATATTTGCCCTGGCTTGTGGGGAATTCACCAGAATTCCACCGTGTGCTTCAGAGGCCAAGGAGTGCTCAAGAAACAAACAAAAAAACACCAAAAGAGGCAATAAGATTTCCACTGAGACCCTTACAACAATTTTTTTTCTGTAAATTTTGGAATACAGGCTCTTAAAGACTGGCCATGTAAATCGATCAGATCTCTTTGCTGTCTCTAATATGACCTCTCCTCATACTCTTCTCAGTCTTATTCCTGTTGGCTTCCCAAGTTCACTGGTGGACCTGTTAGCACCAATCAAGTTGTTTCTTCCAGCTCTACTGAAAGCAGTATCCGGAGGAGCAGAGCAGCAAACCAACACATACTCTCCACCATCCACGGCTCTCATCTGTCCCCCGTAGATGGCTGGAAACAAACTGCTTTTTCTGATTTTGGGCACAGACAGTACTATCACTTGTCATCAGGGTGTATAACATGTAAGAGTCATTTGTTTATTTTCTCGGTTGACCTCCCTCTTCTTGTATTGTGCCTCCTTGCACTGAGTATCAAAGTTCCTTAGCGTACATCAGGGACGGGTAGATTTGCCAAGATCCAAAGAGAAAACATCTTGGAAGGAAGCCGAGAAAACAGTGTATCCACTGAATTTCTACTTCTTTTTATAACTACTTTTAGTCATTATCAGTGGATTAAACACACACACACACACACACACACGCATACATGCACACAACTGATTAGTTCTGGTTGTTATTCATTATTCTCCCACTTCTTGTTTCTAAAAAATCTGCATTACAAACAACCCTCCAGGATCTTATCCCAATCAACCTATCTCAAGTCTTACAATTAATATTCCTGATACAACCACTACGCCATTCGACTTTTTTTTTTTTTAAAGCAACAAAAACCAATGCCAATGAATCACGAATCTCTATGAAAAGAGGGCCAAAGAGGTTAACCAGAGAGTGAATTTGACATTGCAAAACAGGAACCTCCCCCGTGTTTCTCTGCTCACTAAAGCCAGTGGTTTGGGTTAACACAGGAAATGCAGTAAACACACAGTAAACTGTACACACAAAGCAGCCATCAGCAATTTGCCTGGTGGGGTCGGATAGCATGTGGCTGATAGGTCTCGGGAGATGAGGAACAAACAGCCATGATGGATTAAGTGATTGCTATTGGCTGTGCGCTTGCCCTGCATATTTCACTGTGGACAGTAATCAATTACCAGAGACCAGTAATGATACCAATCAAACGCACTTAGCACTTCTGTGCTGTGAACCTGAGGGCGGCCGACCTGCCAGTTGGAAAAGGCTTACGGCTGTGTGAGAAGTGATATGTGAGGTCGCCACTGGGAAGCCTTCCGATCCGGGGAAAGCAGGCTTCTTTCCCTCACGTTAAAAAGATAAATGGATAAATTAGCCACTCACCTGCCCTACATTAAGGTTTCTTTTAAAACAAGCAATGCTCTCCCTCTCCCCCTCTCCCAGAGGGATGACCGTTTATAAATATTTTGGCGTAGTGTGAAGTCTCCTGGTCAGCAGTTTCACGTGAGCAAACAGCCTCAAAGAAAACGACCGAACAGAAGCTGTGGTAAAGCAGAAAGATGGCCAACCGCCTGCTTCTGAATACCACCGGTCACCATAGAGTTCCGTTGCTATGATGTCACTCCCTGTCTTTGTGTTCTGTGGTGGGAATGCCAAGCGTCATCCCTGGAGATCCAGAATGGACCAGTCTAGAATGCTGCTCTTTATGGTGTCTGTGAGAAGTTGAAAAAGAAATGAGTCTATGTTTTTAACGTGTCAAAATATCAGTCAGTCCCCGCTCTTCTTGGGGTTGGGCATCTTATTTTCTTCCTTCACAGTCATCTCTTCCTTTATGCTATGGTGGCTCTCAGGAAGAAGCACAGAGCTGTGAGTCTGCAGTCTTTTTGAGCCTTTACTGGGCTGCTGGTGCCCTCTCTTCTGTCGCCTGTTTGTCTAGTGCCCGTCTGGACAGAAGAGGGTGGACTGTCCCACAATGACCGCATTGACGGACCTTTGGCCTTAACACACAGTAACTAACTTAACAATGGTAATCAACCAAGAGGGCGGGGTGTGGGGAGCCTCAGAAGAGTTGTCCCACACTTAATTCCTGAGGTTTATTTTTGCTGTGTTTTAACGGTTTTTCCAGACAAGTATAAATTCCCTTTTCATGAGGTGGAGACGAACAGAAGAGACCAAGTCCATGAAAGGCTTCCATTAAACTGTTGTTCACAAATCACTTCAGTTCTTTAGTCATCCTGGCTTAAACGTATGCAAAACGAGGATGGGAAAGGACAAAAGAGGGAGCATTTTAGGGTGGTGGGAAGAGTCTAGATTTTAAATGGGGTGGTTACACGACTGTACACATTTTTCGAAGCTCACACTGTACGCTTAAGATTGGCGTGTTCGTTGAGTATAATTTTTTTTAAAAGGTTTTATTTATTTATTTGAGAGAGAGAATGAGAGAGACAGAGAGCATGAGAGGGGAAGGGTCAGAGGGAGACAGACTTCCTGCTGAGTAGGGAGCCGGATACGGGACTAGATCCCAGGACCCTGGGATCATAACCTGACCCGAAGGCAGAGGCTTAACCCACTGAGCCACCCAAGCGCCCTGTTGTATGTAACTTTTATCCCAATAAAACTGAGTTAAAAACTCCTAACCAGCAACTCCCAATGAACAAGACAGATCGGCAGAGGGGGAAGTGAGACAAAATGATATTATCTTACCCCTGTGAAATGGGGCGATACTTTCAAATACCACACATTGCGAGAATCACGTTGCCCTGAGTAGCAAGCAGGAAAGTGGAGTCTGGGGGAGGGGGGAGTGCTCACGGTTCCAGCCTGACACTTCTCAAAGGCAGTGGCTCCCTATGGATTTACTAAATTGCAAGCTGCCTCAGTTAGCAGAACTGCCCCCTTCCCAGAGATCTATGAACTCTGTCCATCCACGAGTACAACCCAGCGTACGGCTCCGGATGGGAGAGAAGCCAAAATCTCAGCCAAGGACACAAATCTCCCAGAACCACCAGAGGGGTTGCTCTCCGGTAAAAAAATGTTCTGAATGGATTCATTCATGTCCCATTATCAAGACTGTTCCTAATAATATGTGCCACCTTACCAATGCCACAAGGGCATGGTGAGAATTAATGAACTAATGAGGCCTCTGGAGTACTTTGCCAGGGAGAATGCCTGGAGAATCAGAACCATCTGATTCCCCTGAGCCCGAATTTAAGGACAAAATACTTGCAATGGCTTTAGCTGCTTTCTCCTTGCTCTTCCTCCCTGTTACGGTATCTCTTTTATGCAAACCTGGACAAAGATTTTGTTGAACTCATCACTGAAAGTGTGTAACCTTCCAGCAGCACGCTCTCCAGTCTGGGATGTTATTATATGTCTGTCAGGCATGGACCCCCATAGGACTCATTGTGAAATCCAGAAATTCTGCCCAGTCCCTATCCCACCAGCATCACCAAGGGATCTGTGATAAGCTGTGATAAAGCTTAAAAAGGGAACATACTCTGGTTGTCTTTCCACCCAAGTGCTCTGGTCAAGCTACTCTTTTCCTCAGAAAGACAATGGCGATGCCATGGCCCTTAGAGGACTGGAGAAGAGCAGGGGACAGGTGCACATGTTAATGCCATGAGCTGTGAGCCTGGCGTTTTCACAGTTCTGTTTCTCTAGCCCCTGTTCTTAGAACCACTGCTCTCTCCCTAGTCTTTCACACTTTTCAGAATCTGAAGTACTGCTGACTACAACTGCGACACTTCTAGGAGTAACTAACTCACCACAAAGAAATCTTACTATTTACTTACCTTGACAGACCTAAAAACCACATGTAATAAGAAAAGCGAATATTTATGAGTCACGTGCTAAAAAGATAGCTATAGTAAGAATACTTACTAATGTAAAATATAATACTAAGATAATATTAAAAGCAATTAACATATTTACAACATAAACCTTGTCCTTGAAAGTAATATTATTGGATTATAAGTAATTATATGCACATTCTAGGGTAAATAAAATAAGTCTACGGGGTTAGATGTGGTCAATGCTTAGGACCATGACTTGGGTCTCATGAACCCCATTAACCCTAACCTTTGATTGTACGGGTTAGGGACCCCCTGGTTGGCTCAGCCTGTTAAGCGTCTGCCTTTGGCTCAGGTCGTGATCCCGGGGTCCTGGGATCCAGCCCTGTCGTCTGGCTCCCTGCTCAGTGGGGAGCCTGCCTCTCCCTCTCCATCTGCCCATCTCCCCTGCTTGTGCTCTCTCTCTTGCTCTCGTGCACGCTCTCTCTCTCTCTCTCAAGAAATAAGTAAGATCTTTTTTAAAAATTTAAAAAAATAAATAAATACAATGTAAGGTTTATGTCTGGATTCTCAGTTGTTTCATGTGCCTATCCGTGCACCAACTTCTTGAATACTCTGACTTTATAGTACATTTTAAAATACTACATGGATACTATCTGTTCATCTTTTTCAAAACTGTTTTAGCTATTATAGGTCTGTTGCATTTCCCTATAAAGTTGAGGGCCAGCTTGTCAATTTCCACAAAAAAATCCAGCTGGGATTTTCATAGAGGGATTGCACTTAATTTAGAGATCAATTTGGGGAGAATTGCCATCTTGACAATATTTAGTTTTTCAATAATGAATTGGAATATCTCTTCATTTATTAAGATCTTTAATTTCTTTCAGCCATATTTGATAGTTTTCAGTGTACAAGTCTTATATGTCTAATAACTAAGACTTTCTTTTTTTGGATACTAGTGGGAATTGTATCACTTAATTAAATTTTCAGATTGTTTATTGCTTATAACAGAAACAGAATGTTTTTGTATATTAATCCCATACCCTGCCACCTTGTTGAACTCATTTATTGGTTCTAACAGTTTGTGTGTGTATGTCTGTGTGTGTGTGTATTCCTTGGGATTTTCTACATACACGATACATACATACATCGGCAAATAAACATACACGATACATACATACATGTGCAAATAAACTTTCTCATTCTTGATGTTTTTATTTTACTTTTGCCTTGTGCCACTGTCTAGAACTTCTGGTATAATAACTGAAAAGAAGTGGCAAGAGCAAACATCCTTGCCTTATCTCTGCCTTACTGGGAAAGCAGCTCATCTTTCACCGTTATGCATGATGTCAGCTATAGGGTTTTTTGTAGATGTCCTTTACCAGGTTGAGGAAGCTCTCTGCGATTCCTAGCTTGTTGAGAGTGCTTATCATCGATGGATGCTGGATTTTTTCAAATGCTTTTTCAGCATCTATTGAGATAAAAATGTGTTTTTTGTCCTTTATTAATGTGTTATGCTAATTAATTTTCAGATGGTAAACCAATCTTACGTTAATGGGACACTTAGTTTCTACAGACTGCCTTATTCCTGAGTATGGGTTACACTCTTCTCAATTTGCATATCCCTAATATTTTGTTTAACATGGACATTAAAGATGGATATATTGTAGTAATCCTGGGTTGTAATATTTTTCTCCCAAAGGTGGTGGTGATTTCTGTTTCTGTTCATTTCTTTAGCTGGTTCATAATTTGCCTGGATTGATTCTGTGACATCTATATCCTCGGCAGTGTGAAGTCACTGATGACTCCTCTCGTTTTTGTTTTTAATCCTGCTTTTCTAGTTGTCACCTGTGTCTGCAGAGCTGGTGCAGTCAGTGGGTCAGTGACTTGACAGAGACTGTGATCAAACACCTCAAGCCAGGGAAATTCCCATTCTCAGCTGATGGATCTGCTTGTGGGTAGAGGAGCACACTCCAAGTTCAGGCCATCTTCAAGAGGATCTCAGCCTCCCTTTCAGGTTTCCTCTAAACACAAGACTCAGCCTCAGGATTGGCCATGAGTGTGTGGGTAGCTTTGGCCCTCTGTTGTCTGAGGCCTCCTGGACAGTTTCATCTAGAAGTATGCTTACCCCAACTATGCCTGCAACCTCAGAATAAAAGAGACAATAGCCTCTCCAGTTGCCTGCCACCAGATCATTATGCCTACCAACAAAGCCACTGGGCATGGGCACAGCCCACCATTCCAGATCAAGTGAGTTCTCAACAGCAGCAGCAATCAGCCAGACCTTATGAAATGTGGTCTCCTCATGCCCCAAACCTCCCTGACCACTGAGCTGGGCAAGGGATGGGTGCAGCCCCAGGCAAGAATTCCACCAACTCCCACTCTTCTCAACAGAAGTTCGGCAGATTTTCTAGTATAAACATTTCTCAGATTGTTTCATGCCTTTATTCAATTTCCAGAGCACTGAAATGATTGTTTTTGTTCATTGTGTCCAACTTTATATTTGCTTTTTTAAAGAGAGGGTTTGTTGACCTCCTTACTTGGCCATAGCCAAAAGTCCTGCCCCAAGATTTATTTTTAAATGCTGTGGATACTACACAGAAACTTGGCACTCCAGATTATTTATATCCCACCCAATATGACTTTTCGTAGCATCAAATGTTATATAGTTGTTTGTAGGTCTGATAAAACATTTATCTTTTCAAGTAAATAAGGCCCACTTGACACTGTGGAACAAAACACAATTAATAAGGATTTAAGTCAAAGGAACTGGAGGTCCAATTCTAGAAATAAAGCCGGAAATCAGCAAATGACCTTTGAGTCATAGATGTGGATCACCACCCATATTGTGAGGAAAAATGGGCTTATTTTCCCCCATTTTTATAATATTTGTACTCACTATGCTTCACCAACCATCTATACCAAATGCCATACAGAGGATATAATTAAAGATCATTAAAAAAAAAAACAAAACCCTCTCTTAAAAACACCAAATAATAGCTACATTTACTTTGTCACATGATCTTCCCCTTCAGAATCATAGTGGGTTTTCCAGTTAATCTCAAGCAAGTATCTGATTGAGATGTTGTTAATGTTAAACAGCTATATCATTTGATTAATATATTAAAACTGTTCATGGTCATCTTCGTTTACTTCAATAAAGACTGTTCATTACTTTCAATGGCTCTTTATTGCTATATGTCTGAAATTATAAGATAAAAAAAAGCCTGCAAAGCAGTAGAAGATCCATACCCTTGATTCCCCTATCTCTGAAGGCAAAAAAAAAAAAAAACAAAACAACACAGCACTTCCCAGGGCATGATTCAACCTGGAAATAAAAAGAGTTTTGCCAACATCAACTAAAACTCACCACAGCTGGTAAAGTTAAACTCAATACCAGGCCCTTAAAGGAACATAAACACATTTGCCTGAGATCATGTAACAAATTGGTATAACCAGAAAAGTAGACCAGAAGGCTTCTCCTTTAATTCCGTATCCCAGTCTCCTTCTACTTACATCAAAACCAAACTATAGGCCCAGTTACCCAAAGCTTTATCCCGGGCTCACTTCCGCTTGGAAGTTTTCTTCCTAAAACAGAACCATGGTGTAGAGGACAGCAGAGATTGGCTCACCGATCCAGCTGTGTTAACAGTGCCCTCAATGGAAAAAGAACAAAAGAACTAAAAGATCCAGCCTTCTTTCCCCTCAAATGCAATGCAAGTATGATCAGAAAGCCAAATCTCAAATAAACTAACAAAACACAGATTGATTTTGCTGTTTCAGCCCCGAATAGAATAGATGTGTGTTAAATTTGCAACACACCACTCCAATTTTCTCCATGAGCAGTTGCAGTTTTAGCTCCCATCAGTTCTTACCACGTTAAAACACATTTTCCAAGCCTCTTCTCTATAATGAAACCACTCTAAAGCTTCCAAATTGCTTTCTTATGGGGGATGTTATCCCATACATCCCGATAACTGTTATCATATTCATTTAAGGAAGGTAGGGAACAGGTATTATATTTCCAGTGAGAGGAAAGCCAAGAGCTTAAAAGATGCACCCAAGAGGTCTCAGAGTTCCAGAGTAGCAAAGTGGCAAGTCAAAGTTGTGGACATTGATATAGAGCTGTGTCTAAAAAACTGAGCTAACATATTCCTGGGTCACCATCACTTTATGTGAGAAATGGGTCAAAATTACGAGGCGGGAGAGTGGGGGAGAACCTCAGATGAGATGAGTATTCTCACCTGTGTACACATCCATACATATGCACACCATGATTTATCAGAGGTTTTATTTGGTATGTTAACCAATCCAACCATGCTTCCCAGTTTATCCAGATGTTTCTATGAAAACCACAATGACTTTTTCCCCATGTACCATAACTTACTTGGATAATGAAATTTATGAATTTATGTTTGCCTTAAAAATCTTATCACTATTGGGGCACCTGGGTGGCTCAGTGGGTTAAAGCCTCTGCCATCGGCTCAGGTCATGATCTCAGGGTCCTGGAATCGAGCCCCGCATCGAGCTCTCTGCTCAGGCACGGAGCCTGCTTCCCTCCTCTCTCTCCCTGCCTCTCTGCCTACTTGTGATCTCTCTCTCTCTCTGTCAAATAAATAAATGAAATATTAAAAAAAAAGCTTATCACTATTTAATCATATCTTTGACTTAACAAACACTGTCAGCCTATACTGGGAGAGTTTCCTTTAAAAAAAAAAAGCAAAACCAGATTCATATCTGGACGACCACGGCTTTCTCACAGCAACATGGAAAGAGTAAAATCACGCAAATGAGCTCTCTTGTTTTTTTCTCTACCTGAAATATGTTCTATTTACCTTAAAATTACATTTGGAGTAAGTTTAAAATCTTAAGAATTATTCCAGTTGAGGCCTGAGGTGGGAAAACTTACATAGAAGTAGAAGCAGAAAACATAAATCATGACTTTTAATAAGTCACACTGGGAAAGAGTGAGACCAGTCAACTTCCTACCAAATTTATTTTCATGACACATTCGTAAATATTCAGAAGACAATAATGACCAAATTCCACCAGACCATGGGTTCTAAATACCAGACAAAAAAATCAGAAGACCCAAGACTTGCTGTCATTATCATAAATTATTTATTAAGTAGCAATCCTGTGCCATTACGTGGCTGTCCTTAAGGAGCTTACACTCTGGAGTAGATTCGATATTCACACAATGCAGAAAAACCAAATAACGTGAACATAGTTATACGTATCCCTTGATTTGTTTATTGGGTATACTCAAGCCAACTTGTGTGCATTAGAATTCATTTTCCAATTACACAGCATCCCTTGTCCCACAGAATTCCTGGTGGTCGTCCTTTACCAGCTGCACCAGTCCCTGAGCAAGTGTAGGTAGAGCTGTTTGGAGCTGTTCCAATACAGGCAGCAAAGAGAGCAGAGCAGGGTCAAAGCACCCAGCCTAAGACTGGACTACAGATCCCGGTGTCCAGAAGACTGAGCCTTTAATAACACAATTTCACTGGGGTGATCCTTCAATGGACCTGTTCATTCTCAAAATTCCCCTTTGCAAACTTAAATGAAGATTTAGGGTTCAAGAATTAGAAGGAACTTTGTATGGAAATCTACAGGAGTAAGCTTCTACTAGTGTGGGTCCCAGAACTTGATCTCATGTCCCCAGGTCTGTTCTGCTTTTACTCCACCATGCTAGGCTGGGGTACATTTGGATGTAACATTAGCACTGCTTCTCTGGGAACAAGGATTAGGTCTGGGTTGCCTAGGGGGCATTCTAGTTGGAGTTCCTAGAGTTTTAGACATCCTGGGAGGGAAGTACATAGTAAAAGGAAAATATAGGACACACTTGGGTATAAAGGAGAAAAAGCATTAAATGGTCTTGAGGGGATGGGGAATGGGCTGGGGGGCAGTGCAGGAAAGAGCAGCAGAAACAAGAATGCTGGGATGGCTGGGGCCAAGGAACCGATACCGGGAAGACCAAGGAGATTCATCTCAAGTAGCTTAGGAGGGCCACAAGAAAGACAGGGCCCTAGCTTGCTGGCTTTTCGTGAAGCGTTAACACTGGGCAGCGTGCTTTGTTGCTCCTCATTTTAAAGTAGGGATAATAACAATTTTGCCAGTGATGCCTTTCAAAGGGAACTGAGCTACTCAAGTGTGCCCCTGCAGGAGCCTTGAAAGAGTACCGGATTCAAGTCCTAGCATGGCCACATACTGGCTCTGTGTCTGAGGAAACATCCAGAAGCTTCCTCTAAGCTCCATTTTCTATCTGTAACAATATGGGATGGCTCCTTGAATGAAGTCTGTCCCAGCCATATGATTTCCATATGTGAGGTGCTTTAAGTTCCCCAAGGAAAGTTCCTGTATAAATTAAAAATGGCTTTAAGAGCTCTGTCAACCCAAGCATTCTCCCCTCCATGCTCCCCTCCTCAGCACAAGCAAGAGAATCACTTAAAAAGCATTGTAAGCTCCAGGTAATGAGCAGAAGAGAAGGAGCAACTGTAAATGGGCTCTTTAGAGGAAAGCCCTAGCAAGCCACTAATGCTTTGCACAAGACAGAATATGGGTTGGAGTGTTTATATCAGAAGCTTTTTTGAACACCGTACCTGGCTATTTAAATTCACAAGGCATTTGTTGTCGCATTTCGTTCCTTATTAACAATGGCCCCAAAGCCAGGGTACACTGGCAGTTTTCTCAATCTCCCAGAATACTGGGGGAGGGGTGTGACTCAACAGCAGCCTCTTTTCTTACTGATGGGGCACTTAAGAACTAGCCCCGCCTCCGCAACCAAGCCCCCACCTCCCCGCAGGATTTTTAACTACAAACTGTTAGTTACACCAAGAACATGTAACTCCCAAATCCACACAGATCCCGTCAATTTTCAAGGCATCGTATCTTGTCCTCACTTCTCTGAAACTCATTAGAAGCCGTATCTTGCGAGTGCTGACTTTGCCAAAATGTTCTTCAATCACCGTGAACCCCAAAACCAGAGAGGAAGAGGCCTGGGGCGGGGTGGGGTGGGGGAGGTAGTGAGGGGCGGAAGACTGAAAATGGGATGAACAGAGGCTGAGTGAGGCTGGCTTAGGGAGGGAGTATGTGACACGAGCTACCCACCGCAGACAAAGAACACCATGCGACTGGAAGGGAGACAATGAGGGCTCAGAGAAAATGCAGAGCAGCGGGGCTGGCAGGGAAGCCCCCCCCCCCCCCCCCGGCGCAGCCCCCCCACCCCAAACCCCGGCTCTCACTCCTTGCCAGCTGACGGGCTCACAGCAGCTGCTCCACTGTGGAGAGACACACACACACAGTCATTTCCTGGCTAAAAGGATTTCTACCGTTTTAATTAGGTGGCTTTTTTTTTTTTTTTAAGATAAGAAATAACACCTCTCCGTTGACACAATCCCCCCAGATACAGCTGTATTTTCAACTAACGCAAGAACACTGATTTTTGGTTTCTTGAAGAGTTTAGAATTTCCCGTGAAATAAATAATTAAGAGGAAAAAAAGAAGTTAGGCAAAGTAGTTGAAACCTGTGCTCGTTCACAAAAACTCAGGTAGAAACATTTTGATGGTAAGTGCCATGGGGTTTGAGAGACAGGAGCTTATTATGTCGGTAGATTAACCTGATGGCATCGCCACCCTTTGTCTTGTTTAGCCTGAGTGATAAGACAATGCAGAAAGGTAGAAATTTCAGCACTTCTCTTCTCTTTCCCAAAAAAGATCTAGAGCAGGTTAATTCACTAGTGATTCCCAGTCACCCTTGACAGAAAAGGAATTGGGGATTTCACAAGGAATGTGTGTAAAATCTTCCTTAACCTAGAAAACATGAGGAGCGAAGAAAAAAATCTCAGAACTGAGATCTAAAACCAAACCACGGAAAAGAGAAAAAGTAACTGCAGTGGCTTGAGAACCATACTAGGATGCTGGAAACCGGATCACCACAGACCAGACCTTTTCCAAACCACAGTTTACAAACAAAGCACTCACTAAATGACACCTCAGGTAATAGAGTCTGACAGGAAGGGGGGGGGGGGGGGGGGGGGGGTCTGCTCCTCTAAATCACAACAGACTGGGAAAAAATATTTCAATACCATCAGACAATGAGTTAAAAATGAAACCTCTTTTCTAACTGGAAAAATGCAGATCTGGCTGGGAAATTGATTTCCACCCACCCACCCCCTTCTCCCAAAAGGAGATGAGAAAAAGAAAACAGAAAAACTAGACATGAATTTTACTAAGGAGCGCCATAAACATACACAGGGAGATCTGCTCCTGTTTCACAGGTCTTTGGGAAAAAAAAATTTAATATGCACACGTGAGTCAAACGCGCAGTGGCAAAATGCATTTCATGTTTAATTGTTTTTATACACTGCACGAGGGAGTTAGGGTCTTGTCATTTCACCCGGTGAAATCTGATCTCTCGCAAACCATCTCACCCAACAGTGTTCAAGATATTACTGCTCTGACATAATTCAACCTCAAGACATCTTGTGGGAAACACAGGTCAGTTTTAAAGCGCCAGGTGGGTAAACAGTCGTGATTTGGTCTCCCAACCTTGAGTTTTAAGGGTTGTTTACTTAGCTGTTGCTTAGAGGCTCCCACTTGAGATCAGGTGTCAAGCAGGGGTTTCCAAATTTAAGTAGACTTAATAAAATAAGCTGACTCGTCTTCATTAGAACAGATGATGTGCTAAAAAAAAAAAAAAAATACAACCTCTTCTGTCTTGTCCTTAATTCTAAGGTATCAATAGGGAGAAGGGAAGTGGGAAAAGGAGGGACATAGAGCCCTCCCTTCTCCAGGTTAGTATTACAGTTAAGAAGAAAAAAACTAGAGTATATTTCAAGACCCCTGGGCAAAGTTGAGAAAAAAGTAGTTGGCGGATTTCCTCATTTAACGAAAGTAGTTCTATTGACCCCTCATGGGCAAATGATTTTTTGGGCTAACTTTGCATCCAACCATAGCTGGGGATAACTGAAATCAATACCCTATCAAATTAAAACAAAAAAGCAGGTAGTAGTCATAAAGCAAATACATAGCGTTTACTCTACCGGGCATCAGTCTAAGTGCTTTGCGTATATGAACTCATTTAATCCTCTCAACAACATCTTGAGGTAGGTACTGTTCGCATGTGAATATAAACTTGGCAGTACCTAATAAATAAAAAGCCAGGATAAAATGGGATAGAAGTGGCTAATCATTTGAAAAGGGGTGTCTGAAACCTACGAAACCTACATGCTGCCTTATACGTTGCTGGGGCAAATGACATACAAAGAAAGCACGTAGAGATCGCTTATCTGCGTTCTGCTTAAATAGCTTTGTTCAGACATTTCCAGGGAAGGGAATACTAGTCTCTGTAGAGAGAAAAGTAAGATTTAAGAGAGATTAGGAAGAAAAAAAAAAAAAAAAAGAGGGTATTTCGTAAAGGGTGGAAAGACCTCACAGTAGCTAAAAATCTATCACTAACTTGAGGAAAATTATCTACACTCATTTAAAGAGCAGAAAATTTCAAAAGAAAACTGGGCTGATCCTTCTCAGAAACCATAATCATTACAGCTTCCACTTCCTGGGATTCTTCCTAATGTGAATTCCTGGTAGCTAAAATAATAATAAGGGTATGGAAAATGAGGTGAAGGGAGACTAGGAAATGTTTCTTTATTTCTTTACATTTGGGGGTGGGGTGGCGAATCCCTCAGGGATCTAGAAGAAAGAGGAAAAAGAAATAACAATTGAAAGAGGGTTCTTGTTTATGTGGTGACAGATGGGGACTATACTTAACATAGGGAGCATTGCATAATGTGTAGAACTGTCCAATCACTACGCTGTGCACCTGAAACTAAGATATCCTTGAATATCAACTACACTTAAATAATAAAAAAAATTTTTTTTAAACCACAGACACACACCGAAGGTTCTTGTATCTGTTGCTTCTGCCTTCTCACCCATTTTCAGTTCAGTTGTTTGGAACAAAAGGGAGGGAGGGACCATCAGGTAGTATTTCAAACCACCTGCCCAGAACAGCCCTAGAAGACCAGGCCGAAACCTGGTTTTGAAACATCCTGTTCTACCAACAGCTAACTGAGAAAATCAGGGGAAAATACTCATCTTACAGGCTTCAATTCCTGACCCTGCGCCTTTTTCTGTACCATCCTGGAGAAACCACTGGATTTTATTCCCCCAAACTGCTTCCCTGCTCTTCGACTAAAATCTGGGAAAGCCTGCCCTTTTCTTAGGGACCTAGCCCTTTAAGTCACACTAATCCTATAACTCACGGTCATTTATTTGGCCCTATTGTCGAGGAGAATTTCTTTTATCAGGAAGAAATGGCATTGTTGGGTGTTGTTAAGTCCATTTGGACTGGTGAGAAAAAAGATCCCAATTGTCTAAGATTCATATTTGTGATATTTACTCTAGGTTAGTCCCAGAGTTAGAATATTTTTTAAATGCTTTTGCATGGTGTTTACAGGTTGCTGACCTTTTAGAATCACATCGCATGGGGAAGACTAAACATTTTCTGACCAAACATTTTCTCAAATAAAGCAGGTTTATTTGGAACACAATTTACCACCTATCATTCCTTTATAACACTGGTTCCTGAAAGAACCGCAAAGAGAAACTATGGGCAGATAAGAGATGAAAAGGCAAATGACAAATCTTGTTCTTTTTTTTTCCCCTCACAAGTTAAAAGCCTGCCTTTATATTGATTTTCAGATACTGAATATACATAGTTTATCTTCCAGATAATCTCAATGTGTCTCACTCTAATAAACAAATAAAATTTATGAGAATAGAAAAAAGAGATGAATCTATATCTGTAAACAAACTTTACACACACACACACACACACACACACACACACACACACACACACGGCATGTCTGTGTGACTCTTTGCCAGAGAACAGACATTTCTGTCAGTCCTCAACCTGTGAGCCTTCACAGGAATGTAGCTCCACCTGCCCATTTCCCTGTGGCACAAATTCTTCACCGACTGATGTGACAGGAAAGGGACAGTGAAATTGTTCATAAATTATCATTTGCCCATCTGGCTTAGTCTTGAGCTCTTTGAATATCTAAAATGGTCACCTTTCCTTAAAATCCCAATGCCTTTCAAACTGACATGATGATGGTAGTTATTCCTGTGAGCTTGAGTTCTTACTGTAACAGATACCCAAAATATAGCCCATACTGACACCACCGTACAGACACAGGCATCTATCTGCTCAAGTGTGACAACAGCCAATGCTGAGACAACACAGCAGCCCATGCCTGTTGTTAACATGTCATGAGCATTTCAGTCACCAGAATTTTGGCTTACTAACTGGGAACTGCCAGGAGACACAGAGAGGGGTCAAAGTCAGGAACCAAGAGCCCCCAAGCTCTCACAGTCATCCCGCAGCAGCGTATGAAGTATCTTACTTCAAACAAGCTTTCCCTCAGCCCTCCCTTCACACGGACGGCTGATACTGACCCTTTTCCCTAGTCCTCGCCAACACAGAATGCTTGTGTCCTAGCCTTCTCCCTGGTCTCTTGCTCTGTTTAGCAAGAGATCGTTTCCTATCAAGTTTTTTTGTGTCCTCATGCTCTGTTTAGCAAGAGATCATTTCCTATCAAGTTTTTTTGTGTCCTCAGTCAATCATGCTGACCAATAGTTTAAGAATCTTTACATTAGTCAATTCTTTTACTCAACTGTAATATGCAATACAATAATAATAAATTTCAGACATCGCTTCACTAAGCTCTCCTTAAGTCGAGTAAACTATTCTCGGTAATCCAGGAGAGCAAGAGCTACTCATTTATTTCATTGGGCAAACATGTACTGAGTACCTGGTAAGGTATCTAGAATCATAGGAATTTTATCAGTTTAAGCCAAATTCCTTTGAGAGAAAAATGTAACTTAGCATAATATCATTACTTATACATCTAAAGGCTGGTCTTACCATTTGTGGAACAAATGACTGGATGGCATAGGAAATTAATGAGCTTTTGGTGATCCACGGGAACTGTTTTTAACTACGACGGTATGAAAATAGGCACTGCTTTTATTGGGTTTTTCCACATTCTAAAAATTTTGTTTCCTGGTACCAAGGGTAGTCGCTTTATCTTCTCCTGTATAAAGCAGCACAGACCACACCATTTTTTAAATAAAATGAAATCACATCAGAGAAACTCCATTCTTTGCTCCTCATCATGTTCCACTTTAAGAAAGTATTAATGTTAGCTATAAATATTAGGGCCCCGTTTAGTTTAGTTCTAGACCTCACTGAAAGAGACTCATCTCCCCTAATTCTAAACTGAGTATCTGGCATTCAGCAGACGGAACAAATTTAAATCAGTTGTTTTGACTGAGGTGGTTGGAAATTTGTACCACAAAGAAGTATACCTACACACACACACACACACACACACACATCTGTGTATGTGGCATATGGTAGGAGTGTTTTTAAATGTTAGCATTCGTTCCAAATGAATATATAAATATATACTTATTTGCTAGTATAGTCATATTTGCTTTTTAATTCATTCTCTTTGTAGGGGGAAGATCAGTCTGAACCACTTAAAAATTAGAACGAAGAATTTTTCTTTAAAGAAATGCTGTTTGTTTTCAAGCACTTTACTAACTAGAACTAATCAATAAAATATAAGTGTTGCCAAACCTAAGTCCTTAAGGTTTCTACTTGAGTGCATCTTGTTGAGTATGTTCACCTAACTATCACAGTTTCAGCAGATCTACACATGTTAAAAAAAATTCCTCTAAAGATTAGTTGAAACAAGAGAAGTGTCAAAATATTTTGAAAGGGGGCATACTTGGTAAAAAATATAAAGCCATTTCTTAATTTGAAATAAGGGAAACAAATGAAATCAAATCCCATTAAATAATATATACAAGACATATAGGCCCTAAACAGTCTACTTTGATGACGTTACAAAGCAGAGAAAAGATATTCATTAATTTTACTCCATTGAGGTTCTTTCTGTTTTGTTTTGTTTTTTTGGGAGGGGTAGGATATGGCTCAAGTGAGCTAATGAGCCTAATCATTTTTATTAGCACTTAAGGTTTGGCCATATACATCTAACCTCTCTGTCCATTTGTAGACTGGCAAATTTCTGTTTGTGTGGAGAAGAGATGCTTTAATTAGCATATTAATCACTTCCCCAAAGTGCTATAAACTATTTAGTCTCTTATTCAATCCACCATAAACAGTCCACCTCTTAAAAAGAGAGAGAGAGGGACCCCTGGGTGACTCAGTTGGTTAAGCGGCTTCCCTTGTCTCAGGTCATGATTCCAGGGTTCTGGGATCGAGTCCCACATTGGGCTCCCTGCTCAGCAGAGAGCCTGCTTCTCTCTCTCCCTCTGCCTGCCGCTCTGCTTACTCGTGCTCTCTCTCTGTCAAATAAATAAATGAAATCTTAAAGAAAAAAGGAGAGAGAGAAGGGAGGAAAACCTTTTTCATGGAGAATTATAATAAAAATTTCTTCTTGCCTAAATTTCAAAAATTCTGAATTTCTAAGTCTAAATAAATTTTTACACATACTAGAGAAGTAATATAAAACTCAAAAAAAGGTTCCCAGATGTTTTAAGTACTCACCTATTATTCAACACCTCTTTAGTCAGAAAAATTTTATAGAAAGTTTTAAAAAACAGATAATTCTTGCGAGTTTGGCAACCAAAAAATGTTTACTTTGGAGCTAATTCAATGAGGAAAAGGAGATAAGAAAATGAGTGCTGTTTAGATTCAAAAATGAGTTTTGCTTCTAAAAGCTAAGCTTTAGTCCCGATGATGTACGACAACCTATCATACTGTATTTGCCAGAACACATAAAATGTGTCTGAGGGTTGTGGTGACAGACATACCTAGAATATCAATGCAATAAAGATCTCGGGGTGGGGGGGTCTTAGTTCACTCCTCCTTCCCAGCTTCTTCTAAATAATCTAGTCCCTCCTTAGTGTGTCTGTGGCTCAATCTCCTCCCCGCCCCACCCCCACTCATCCCAGAGCCAGAACTTAAGACCTCTCACCTAGATTTCTGAAGTGTCCACCAAGTGAGCTTCCCACCTTGTTCTCTCATGTACGTTGCCACCAAATAAAAGTTCCAGAATTCCATCTTGGCAGTTGTTTAACTACCTTCCAAGAGACCACTCTGCCTAACAAATAAAACCCGTATCTTCTTAACCAGGAAGTTAAGTTCCCTAGGATCTGGCTCTAAGCTACCTTCCAAGCTCTAGGTTCTACTCTCCTCTTCATCCTCACTATCCAATTAAGTAGAAACCCAATGAGACAGCTGCCCTGGCACCATCCCATAGAGGGCACTGAAACATCGCTGATGAAGTAGAATACAGGGCCAGTTAACTCAGGTGTCCATCCTCATACTCCTCACTTGTGAAATTTAAACCAGGCCCACTCCCATCAAAGCCAACAATGCCCTGGGCAAAGAGATCATGTGACTCTTTCCACATAAATTACTTCTATCCATGGTGAGTATAACTAACTGTATCCAATTATGAGTGATTAAAAAAATCTGTAAAATGAAAGGCACGTCCACATAAGTTAAAATATCATGTTATCTTCAGAGCACGTAATAGACATCTTATTTTGCACATAAAGAAACATGAGGGAAGGTATACTGATTTTATTACTAGAAAATAATTTTTCCCTTACTCCCCAACTAGAAAATAGTCAACAAACACTCAAGAAGCCAAATGCTTAGCTTGTCAGGGGTACCCCATATCTCAGTCTGTCTTCACCCTTGCTATCTGGTCTACCTAAGGCCCCATGAACATACCTTGCCATTCTTCCCTATGCACATGGCATTCCTTCCTCTGAAATAATGTCCTTACTTTTTTTTTTCTTTTTTCTTTTTAAGACTTACTTATTTCAGAGAGAGAGAGCGAGCAAAGGGATAGGGGCAGAGGAAGAGGGAGAAAGAAACTCAAGCAGACTCCCCACTGAGTGTAGAGCCCAACATGGGGCCCAATCTCTAGACCCTGATATCACACCTGAGTCGAAACCAAGAGTCAGTTGCTTAACTGACTGTGCCACCCGTCCACGTGCCCCCATTTCCTTACTTCTTTTATTAGCCACCTACAACTCCTTTAAGACTCTACTTTTTCTGGGACATTTTCCTTAATCTCACTCGCTAAAAGTAATCTCTCTGCCCTCTGAAGTTCTGTATTTCTTTTTTTTTTTTTTTTTAAGATTTTATTTGTTTATTTGACAGAAATCACAAGTAGGCAGAGCAGCAGGCAGAAAGACAGGAACGGAAGCAGGCTCCCTGCTGAGCAGAGCGCCCCATGCAGGGCTTGATCCCAGGACCCTGGGACCATGACCTGAGCCGAAGGCAGAGGCTTTAACCCACTGAGCCACCCAGGCGCCCCAGAAGTTCTATATTTCTGACACAATACCATACTGCCTTCTGTGCCAATTTTCTTCTTTAAGAAAAAATATACACCTACCTCATGCCAAGCCCTGTTCTAACAATCTTATATGCACTTTTCCCCCATGTTTTCCCCAAATAAACTTAGATATCATCTTCACTTCCATTTAACAGATGAATAAACTAAGGTTTATTAAAGTTAGATAACTTGTGGAAGCCGTACGTCCAGGAAAGAGTATGGTTAAAAACCAGATACCTAATTCTGGAGCCTGAATTTTCAACCATAATGTCACAGGGCTTCAGCCTTGGTATAAGTTTATTTGAGGGCATATTTTTGGTATTTATGCCTCCCTGCAGTCCCCAAAAGAGACCTTCTCCTGATCATCACAGATAGTCAGTAAATTATGTTAACAACGATGCTGGGACTACTTGCCTCTTCTGATAAGAATCCTGTGGAGATCCCACTACAGCTTCAACTGTTCTGAAAACATGTCAGGGTATGAACAGGCTTCTTTCCCATATGCTGCAGGAATAGCACCGCACAAGTTACTCAAGTAGAAACCACCTTTTCCGTGATCTTCTGCTAAATGAGCCTCATAAATTTTAGTCACAGCTTTTAAATCCTTCCTGGTCACCTTATTTCTCAATTGTTCTAGAGAGCTCACCAGCTAACACTATTCCAACTTCTCAACACTGGAGCAGAACAGTAAAGTAATGCCATATGCTCATTTGTTAAGCAGCTTGACATAAATATCCAACCAAACAACCAGAGAATAGAGTAATTAAAATGACAAGGCACTGTAAAGGATTAAAAAAAAAATAAGGATGTCCAAAAGTCTAATGCAGACATAACTGAATTCAAAATGAGATTACTCATCAAAGCAAGAGGGCAGTACCAAGATTCAGATACACGTCTATCATTGTAAAAACTGGGAACAGCCTAAATTTGCAACAATAAAGAACTGCTTAAATAAATGATGGCGTATCCAAGCAATGGAATACTGCACAGTCATCAGAAATTATTCAGTCATTGAACAAATATTTATTGAGTGCCTCATTTGTATGAGATAAATGAGAAAGAAATGATGCCTGCCCCCATAGTGTTTAGAATCTAGATGGTGATATCAAAGAATATGTGATAACAAAAAATTTTATACTGTTGAGTGACATGGTGGGTTACAACAGAGTTGTTGGGTCTTTTTCATAATTGAAGATACATGTGTTCTATGTTTATATCCTGCCTTGAAGAAATAGACATCTTGGTGAGTAGGTCTGGCAATATTCCATTTTATAGAACAAAATAAAGCTGCATATCCTGAAACAAAATTCTGAGTGCAAAGTCAGCAAGTACAAAAAAAATAAAGATTTGGAACAGCAAGTGAAACTAATCTTCAGATAGCTTTTTGAAATTTTTCTGTACTCACTATGAACATATATTGTTTTAAAGTGAATTAAAAGGCTTACAATGACTGACTATTAATGGTATTAACTATTGATGCATTTAAAAAACTCAAAAAAGAAAGAAATCCAAGTCAAGTACAAAAAGCAAGAAGAAATGATAAAGAATATATTTTTATTACTTATGTCTGTTTTAATTGAACATTAAGGGAATGCCGTATTTTAATCGTAACCCTGCCAGTATCTTTATCTAGAGGCCTGTTGCCATTTTTGTCCTCTCTGAAATCTTTGTCGCCGAGAAAGGCGGGATTACACTTTTTTCTTTCAGATGGAGTTGGTGTAGTGTATTCTTGGTTATCGAAATACTCATAGTTTGGGGACTTTGAAATGGTAAATATTCATGGTGTGTAAAAAAGCATGACACATAACTGCGATCTTAATTACATTAAAATGCTTACTTTTGTAGATACACACATGGGACCTAGAAGTCAAATTGTAAACTGCTTGTGATTATGGATGACTTTGTTCTTTGCTTCTTGTGTTTTTCAGTTCCCTCTTATGCACATGTAACTTTTAAAAAATAATTTTTTTAAAACCTAAAAAATATATATATATATTTTTAAAAACCCTCATATTTAATGTTGAGAACGACTGATACCATTCCTACTAAGTTCAGGAACAAGGCAAGAATGTTTGCTCTCACCGTTACTCAATAAAGGATAAGAACTACTAGCTAGGACAATAAAGCAGGAAAAGGAAATAAAATGTATTCAGATGAGAAAGGATCTGTTCCTATTTGCAGATCACATGACTGTCTATGTAGAAAATCCCCGGAAATCTGCAATAAAACCCTCCTAAAGCTAGTGAGTCCAGCAAGGTAGCAAGATACAAGATTAACATATAAAAATACAATTATATTTCTATATACTAGCAATAAACATGGGCACCAAAATTAAAAGTATAAAGCCATTTATAATTACTAAAAAATGAAATAGGTAGAAACCTAATAAAACATATTTAGGACTTAAATGCTGAAAACTAAAAAACATGATGAATAAAATCACTTAAGTTCTAAATAGATGGGGAGGCATATAGAATTCATGGATTGGAACACTCAGACATAGTAAAAATGTCAATTTCCTCAAACTGATATATAAGTATAATGCAATTCTTATGAAAAGCACAAGATTTTTTTGTATCTGAAGACAAGAATATTATAAAATTTATATGAAAATGCAAAGACATGAGAATAACAAAAAAATTATAAAAAGAATAAAGAATGGAAAGAATAAATGGAAGGAAGAACAAAGTGGAAGGAATCCGTTTACCTGACTTTGAGACTTAGTATAGAACTAATCAAGACCTTAGTATTAATGAAGAGATAGGCAGCAGATCAATGGAACAGAAGAGAAACCCAGAAACAGAGTCACACAAAGTAAAAATGTTCACATGATTTCTGACAGAGATGCAAAAGAAATTTCGTGGAGGAAGGTTAACTTTTTCAACAAATGGACTGGAGCCATTAAACAGTCATAAGCCCCTTGCTCCCAAATAAAGAACCTTGACCCTAACCACACACCTTATACAAAAATTAACACAAAATGGATCACAGACTTAAACGTAAAAGGCAAAACTATAAAAATTCATAGGAAAAAATAGGAGAAAAACTTTAGGATCTAGAGCTAGGTATAGAACTCTTAAACTTTACTTCAAATCACAGTGAATAAAAGAAAAATTGGTAAACTGGCCTTCATCAAAACTGAAAACTTTTGTCCTGTGAAAGACTCTCTTAAGATGATGAAAGAACAAATTACAAATTGGGAGAAAATATTTGCAAACCATCCACCTGATGAAGGACTGTGTCTAGAATATATAAAGTATTCTCAAAACTCAGCAGTAAGAATCCTCAAAACACAGCTAGCAAAGATACTAGGAACTGGATCATTCATACCTCACTGTTGGGAAGGCACATGATATAGGAAAACATTCTGGCAGTTTCTTAAAAAACTAAACATGCAACTACCGTACTAGTTAGCTATTTTACACTTGAGCATTTATCCCAGCAAAATGACAATTATGTCTACAGAAAAACCTGTACATGAGAGTTCGTGGTAGTCTTATTCATAATCTGGCATTAACTTGTCCTTCACTGATTGAGTGGATGCTTAAAAAAAATCTGTGGTATGTTCGTACTCATGGAATAGTACTCAGCAATAAAAAGGAATGAACTCTTGATACAAGCTACAACTGGGATAAAATTCTAGAGAATTATGCTGAATAAAAACAAATCCTAAAAGGTTACATAACGCTTGATTCCATATATACACCATTTTTGAAATGACAATTACAGAAATGAAGACTAGACTAGTAGTTACTAGGATTAAAAATTGTGCGTGTGGTTGTGGGGGCACGTATAGGTAGCTATAAAAAGGTAGCCGTGAGGAATTCTGGTTCTCAAATGTTCTATATCTTGACTGTATCAACATCAATACCCAGGTTGTGATATTGTACTATAGTTTTTTGGGATATTATCATTGGGGAAAATTAGGCTAAATGGACATGGGATCTCTCTGTATAACATTTTATAATTGCATGTAAATTTTCAATTACCTCAAAATATAAAGTTTAATTAAAAAAATGAAAATTAGTGTTGGCTAGAATCAGCTAATTTTCTGTCAAGCCAAAGAGGTCATCTACAGACAATTGCTGATGTAGCTATCCCAAATTCAAGTACATCTAAAATTTTAATTTGGGGACTAACCTTGATTCTAATTTAATCTGCCAGATATCCCTTTCATCCATACAGCAGCTTCTGCTGACACATGTATTGAGCAAAATGAAACAAATATTTAAGCTCTCATAAAAAAACAAAAAAAATTCACATAACAGTATTAAAGTAGAAAATGAATGTGTGAATACTGAAAACAAATATATACATATTTACTCGTGGAACCTAAGTATACTACGGTTTTTTGTAGCAGTGATAGAGTAAATGTTCTAAATGAGGACAACAATCTTGTTTGTCGTAATAAATATAATCTCACTAACTGGAAAGGGAATAGAAAAAGCCACTAGACAGTTATTTGGCCCTAAAATAGTGATTTCAAGTATCACCTTAATTAAAATAGTCTTGTCCAAATTCTTACGATTACTCTTCTGTACTTCTTTTCTTTAGGAAAGGTAAAGCCCAATAGTCTCGGGCCATGCTTAGTCTTCCCCATTCATTCATTGGATTGGGGATGCTGTGGGTTCAGCATCCACAAACTTTGCTGACAGTCCATTACCAGGTACTACCTGGTGCTAAGGGAGGCGGGAAGATGAATTAGAAATGGTCTCTGCTACTCTGTTTTAATGGCTTAAAAAACAGTTTGAAAAATGAACGGCTCCACATAGCTAAATGTTTTTTATAGTCTTTCTCCATATTGTACATAACATTGTTTTAACACTACCAGTTTACGCTTACTACAATTTATGTAACTAATCCCCTAATGTTGGGCATCTGTATGTTGTCTCAACTTGCCATAACTACGATTAATATGTGGCAGTAATAACTGACGATACACTAGAAATAAAGAAGGCCAAATAAACTGAAAAGTTAAAAAAGAACTTAAGAGATAGATGAAATCTTATATAACTTCTCAACTTAAATCGCTAGTACATGAAAAATGAATAATTGGAGAGTGATTTTTTTTTTCTCTTCTAAATTGTTGTTTCTCAAACTCTTGACCAATTTGGATTCCAGTTGCCTTCTATTGACTAATCTGTAAATTACTCTTGAAATTTACCTTCCAGCCATGCTGAACTACTTTCAGTTCCCCTACCTTTTTCAGAGATTCACTGTTTCCTCAGTCTGGGAAAATTTCCCCCACCCGACACTCTAACTGACTATATCCTACTAAATCTTCAGTCTTTGAAGACACTTTTTTGTGTTGGAAATCTCCTCAGATCCCCAGAAGGCTATGTGAAGCAAACCTTATGTGTCCTGTAATTATTTCGCCATATGGTAATTATCTCTTTACTTATCTGCCTTCCCCACTAGACCTGAAGCTCTTTGAGGCTGGGAAAATATTTGTTTACTGTTTTATCCCCAGGATTGAGAAAATGGCCTGACCTATAGCAGATGCTCAATAAATATCTAGGAGTGATGAAAGAATGAGCACAAATGATTGAACAAATAGATTCTTAAACCTCTGGCACAGGAAGACAGACAGCCTCTTGTTCACACAGATGGCCAAAAGCATGGAGAGTTCCCTGGAGGGGCACCTGGGTGGTTCAGTCAGTGAAGCATCTGATTCTTGATCTCAGCTTAGGTCTTAGTCTTGGGGTCGTTAAGTTCAAGCTTCATGTTGGGCTCCACATTGGGCATGGAGCTGACTTAAAACAAAGAGGTTCCCTGGAGATACCCCAAATCCATTTTAGAGCTTCATCTTTCTACTTGTCATACAATCTAGACATTTAAGTACTTTTCCAGGAAACACCACCTAATCTAACAGGTGTCCCCTGTGAGCTGCTCTTGCAAGCAAGTACCAGTATTTTGGCAGACACCTTAAGGTCCATGAAAAGAGTAGCTTCAGTGTGCAGTGAGTGGCTAACAGTGTGGGGAGTGAAGCTGGCATGAATGAGTGAGTACCTATGATATAATTTTTAAATAGATTAATTTGACTGCTTTATTTTCCTGGAGAAATATTAAAGGCATGGGTTTTTTGTTTGTTTGTTTTTTGTTTTAAAGAATTTATTTATTTGACACTGAGCGAAAGAAGGAGAGAGAGCACAAGCAGGGGGTGTAGCAGGGGAGAGGGGGAAGCAGGCTCCCTGCTCAGCAGGGAGCCCAATGTGGGACACAATCCCAGGACCCTGAGATCATGACCTGAGCCAAAGGCAGAGGTTCAACCCACTGAGCCACTCAGGTACTCCAAGGCATGGGTATTTTTAAAGTGAGGACTTCCTGGTACTAAAGTCTGTCGCTATGTTTCCATTTTTCTTGGTATTCGGTCTGCAAATCTTTAAACACCAGTTCTGAGAGACCTGGGCAGTACTCCCAGGGACAAAGGCCTTAGAGACCCAGAGGGTATGCCTGTCCCTTGCTTTCTCACATCTCATTTCAGAAGGTTCTTCCCACTGCAAACAGCAGGGCAAGGGTTTTTCTTCCCTCCTGACCTTTGTCAACTCTGTTGCTGTACTACATTTGGAAGTATTAACAGTGGTCATTACCTGCCCTGTTGATTCAGTGTTAAGTATTAACAAGGCCTGTGCTATCTTGGCTGCTGCCATATTTTTCCAGAAAAGACATGCCTATGTAAATGCTGTAGTGCAAACAGGAGCCTCGTCCTTTTCTGGGTTGAGGTGGGGAGAAGACTTGGAGACAAAGGACAGAAGAACATGGGAGCTCTTCGTAAAATATAGTTTTCAGAAACACATAAAATAATTGCACCATGAAATCTTATTCATGGCTGATTTTCGCCTGTGCATTGGGTCAGTTCGAGGGTTTGCCAACATAGGGGCTAGAAAGCACGCATTTCCGGGTTTGTTTACAGTGGCTTCAAAGGGTTAGCTTTTAAGCAAACAGTGCATAAATACTTCTCAGAATAAAGAGAAAAGAAGTAAGCCCTGGCATTGAACTTGCTTTGTTTAGGCTTTATAGGTTGGTTTCTTGTGTGAGGCAGCTATGGTGGCGCGCGCGGGGGGGGGGGGGGGCTGTTGATGAGGGTATGGAAGAGAACTGACAATATTTACTTGCGCACAAAGAACGGTGAAGTGGTTTATTAAAACTCCTATCAGATACTGCTTGTTGGACAGTGCCATCGCAAAGCTCACAGAGAGGAGCGCCAAACACTATGCCGAAGAGAATAAATACAAATAAAAAAACCGACTCGGGGAGGAAAATCTTTCACTAGCATAAGCTTTTCTGTAAAACTTGGGTCACTGCTAAATTTACCTAAGTTTAGCTCGAGTCAGGTAACAGGCCAAATTCTGTCCTCAGGTAGTGAAGGGGAGCTGCCAGAGAAACAAATCGGAGCCCAATAACGTGCTTCCTGGACGAGATCTGAACACAGGAAGCAAAGCTACAGGTCACCTTTTTGCTCATGAAGCACCCAGGCAGTTACATAGAGAAGAAAACGCACCCATGAAGAGAATAGAGGAGTGTTGCTTTACTGTGTGTAAAAATAAGACAACAGTGCCATTTCCACTGGGATTTACAAATGTGTGTGTTTAAGAGCAAGGGCTCTGGAGTTAATGCTCGCAACCTTAGACTCTCAATGTGACTGTTCCCTTCACAGCTGTGTGACACCAGACAAGTTACTTTGCTAGTTTTTGTATATTACTTACTTAAATATTTTTAATTTTCTACTTCTCAAAAAGCAGCATGGATTACTTAAGGAAAAGAAATTAACTAGGGATGGGAACAAGAGTGATTTCCCACAAGTGCTTCATGTAACAATAGCTGCCATTTTGCAAGGGTCTAATATGTGCCAGGCATTTCGGAGACATTATTCTCATCGTTGTACAATCCTGCAAGGTTAATACCAGTATTCCCAGCTTGTAAAATGAGAAAACTGAGGCTCAAAGTAGCTAAGGAATCGGACTTGGTCTCTAAGCTGATAAAAATGGCAAAACCATTTATGTACATTTCTTACCTCGTTTTTTTTACACTTTTTTTTTTTTAAAGGGACTCCAAAATTTCCTGTCCCTTTCTGATTCCTCTTTTCTTAATCCGACTCCAGATCACAACTAGAGCAGGAGTCTCCGTTCCTCCTTCCTTCCCTTCTTCAGCCAGCATAACTTTCCTAAGACCACTACCCCCACCTACTTCCTGGTGCCACTGACCCTGACAGTTCTGCTTCATGTGGTCTGACTTGAGCCCAATCCTCAGCTCCACTGCTCCTATCAGACCCACCTTTACCATCAATACCATCATCATAGTGGCAGTAAACATTTAGTTAGCACTTTGCTAGGTGCCGGGGAACTTATGAGCTAGGTACCGTTCTTATCCCCATTTTAGAGATGTGGAAACTAGGTCACTGGAAGGTTACAAGGCCCACCAGGGCACAGAGTAAGAGCAGAGCTGGAGAGCTAGTCCCAGCACCCTGGCTCCAGAACCCTCGGTCTAATCCGATGCTGTACTACCTCCATAAGCCTGAGGGACTCAAAGTAAGTTCTGATTCCAGCAAGTGAGTCCCCGAGAGGGAGAGAGGGGGATTTGTTTAAAAAGTGAGTAAATCCGTTTTAGAATGCTTGAAATAAAATTGCTTCTTTTTTATGGAAAATGTACAAGGTTTTTTTTATCACTATGGATAAAATTATTTTTTAGTCGGCTTGTCTTAGGAAGGCTGTTTTCTATGAGAACATAAATTCTGCATTCAAAGAAAACTACTGGAACCAGCTGTTGATAAATTCGAGATGGTCTTTATTCCCTGACAGGGTAAAGTTAAAGTGGTGGGAATAGGAAAAAGAAGGAAAAGGAGACACTTCAAATTCCTGGTAGATACAAGTCCTACACAGCAGAATGCAATCTGGATAATACATCCCAACTTTCTATGTGTGTTAAAAATAAATGTAAATGGTTCATTAGAGCTAATCTGGCAGCTAAAAGTGAATATTAATAACATAGAAGATCAATAAGATGCCTAGCAAAGAACAATGGATTAACTTGGTTCTTGAAAGAGCAAAATTTGTGAAGGCCAAGGAGGAAGCAATGGGACAAGAGGCAGAGTCAGAAGAGAAATTCATCTGTTCTTTCTACAATGCAAGGGATTGAGAATAGAAAATAAAATGTGCCCATCTCTTTTTGGCTCTGCCGACTAAATAAGCAGTTTAATCAATTTTTACCTTTCCCTCCCTGTCTCCATCTGCCACTACCAACTCAACAGAAGAATGTATAACCTTAGTTCAAATACAGGTCAAGATGACTATTATAAATATTATGAGCTTATGCCATTACTTTCTCCCACCATTCTTGTCTCAAGTGCTCTATTTAAGTAAAGGACTGCACATGGTAGTTTTTACCCAAAGCATATTCAATGAAAAAAGGGGTTGCACAGTCAAATAAATCTGAGAAATGCCACATGATAATCCCCCTTTTAAGATACTGAAGGCTTTCTGAAGTCTTTCAGGAAAGACACCTGTTTAACATATGTAACCCAGTGTTTCCCAAGCCTTTTGGCCACATAATCCTTTTTACTTAATTCCTACTAACATCTTTGTGCATAACGAAGGTCAAAACTCTGGTCCAGAAGGCAGGCAAACGAAATTCCCATCTTTCCTTCTGGTGTGACTTCAGGAATTCACCGCACTTCCCAGGATTTCAGCTTCTCTAGGGAGCTGAGCCACCTGACCTTGGCTACGTGGATGGAGGCTCCATCCAGTCCCATGGTTCTAAGAGTGTCTTCAACTCATCTGCTGAAATGGCCATGGTCAAAAGCATGGAAGCTGGGCGCTGTGGATGCACTCTAGACCAGCTAGCTCCCTTCTGCTGGGCCCACACCTCAGAAGCCCCTCACATCACCCAGGAGCAGCCTAGACAATGGGCTCTTTTACACCCTTGACATTCAGTTCTTTATCCCAGACTGAGCACTAATACTGTTTGGGGGGTTTAAGTGGAGGGAGGGAATTTGTAGGGAATTGTTAAAACAAGCTTACATTTGTTCTTTGAAACATTTGCTGGCATTCCAACATGGCTTTTAAAATAGTTTCTTGTGCTTTTTCATTTAAATATGCGAGTTTAATAAACATTATTCACCCAAAACATTGAAATGAAGCAAACTCTTACGACTGATTCTTTGTGCCTACATTCTTTGGCACATTCTCAGCTGATTTCACTTGAAATGTTGTTAATCCTGACATTTCAACTTTCTTTTTGGAAAAACTGTCACAATCCAGAGGATTGTTCCTAATTCTGAAAAATATAACTTTTATACAGTTTCACAAAATCATTTACCATTTACTTTTACTTGTGTATTTTTCTCCTTTAAAACAGTCTAAAGAAAACTAAGGGTTCTCTGTCCACAAGTTGAGACTGACTTTATTTTCTTGCTTTCATAGCAAGGATAGGTTAGTGATATAACAGCAATCACTGCTGCTCTGTAAGTGCCTAGTATGTGACAGACTTGATTCTGGGCAAGGTATATACGTGTGCATTAATCTGAACAACAACCGGTAATATAGGTACTATTACGATCCCAATTTAACAGATGTAGGAACTGGGATGCAGAGAAAATGAGCAACTTGCCAAGGTTATACACTACTAGTAAGTGGAAGGGTTGAGTGGAATCCAACTTTAGTCACTACCTTAATCGCTAGGCAACCCTTCTTCTTGCTTACATTTGTAAAACAAAAGAACCATCGCCATAAAAATGTATAATTGTTAAGGGACAGGGTGTGGAGTTCCTTAAACGCCATGATAGCACAAAAGGAAAAGGAATCTCTGACCTCTTCCTTCTACTGAAGTCACAGGGAAAGGCCTGACATATCAGGAAGGTTAGGGGTTAGACGCGGGAATACACGTTTTGTCTGTTCCCTGATGCCATGCTGACTTACCTACAGAGCCTGTGAAATCTCCTTCCCAAATTCTTAATAAGCATCCGAAATATTCTGAAAAAGTTCTCATGGAAATTAAAATGGGCTAAGTTAACTGCTTTAGCCTTGCTACTCCAATTCCTTTCCGGGAGTACTCTAGGACTACTTTTCCAAGTTATTAAAAGCATGTTTTTCAACATGTTAAGATGACAGGGTTGGGGTGGTGGGCTGAGGCACAGAGAGGGCAGGAAGCAGGGAGATTTAAAAATTCAGGAGACATGTAAGGTATGACTTTGTCTTGATCCTGAGTGACACAGCCCAGCTTGCAAAAGGCTTTTTTAGGATAACTGAGGACATTTGATTAGGGACTGCTTATTAGAGGATACCAAAGTGTTCCTGTTAATTTTGTTAGTTCTGATAAGAGCACCATGGTTATAAGGGAAATCTTCCTAGTTTTTAGAGATGCATTCTGAAGTAAATGAAGGTGAAATGACATAATGTCTGAGATTTTTACTTTGACCAAAAAGAGAGAGAAAGAAGCCTATGAATGAAGCAGGAAAATCTTGATAATTGTTGAACTGTTCTGAGTAATGGAACATAAGGGATCACTACACTGTTCTCTCTGCTTCTGTGTGTGTTTTGCAATTTTCAGGATAAAATACGTTGATAAAAAAGTATGAGGGAATGTTTCCTGATGCAAAGAGATAGATGATAGGTAAAATACTTAAAAAAAAAAAAACTATTATAGAAATAAGCAGGTACACACTTGGGTATGGAGTTCATATCTCCTAAGACTGAGGCCAGGAGAAAGACGTCACAATGAAAGGGAGGAGCACAGGGCAATGGCGGAACAGAGAAAGATGGGAAATAAGACACCACACCTGGGGCTTTCAGTAAGACCGCAGAGGACTAGCCTACCGGCTCTCATGTTGCAACATCTTCTTCAGCTTGCTTTGAGAGTGTGCTTCTCGCCCAGCGCTCTCACTCACTGGAAAGTACTAAGTAAAAGGAGCCTGGCATCCCTGTCCTTTTGAAGGTGGTGTTTAGTAAGATTTTATTTATTTATTTGTCAGAGAGATAAAGAGAGAGAGAGAGCACAAGCAAGGGGAGAAGCAGGCAGAAGGAGAAGCAGGCTCCCACTGAGCAAGGAGCCTAATGGCGGGACTCCATCCCAGGACCCTGGAACCCCGACCTGAGCAGAAGGCAGATACTTAACCGACTGAGCCAGCCAAGTGCCCCTGCACTCGGTGTTTATAATCTCACCCACAGATTGGCTCTCAGTTTTTGGGAGTGATTAGATTATTGAGAGGGGGTGTGTGTGTGTTTGCATGTGCATGTACATACCTGTGTGTGTGTGTCTGTGGTCAGCTCCCCCCTTCATCACAGTGAATATAAGGTACATCCTCGTCTTTTATCCACTGGGTAAAAGACCTTTATTATAAGACCAAGAGCCAAATTTCTATTTTGTATTCCAGTTGTGCTGAATAGACATCCATCTTCAGGACAGCTAATATCCCTCAATAATTAGGAAATAAGTTTGTTTGTTTGTTTGTTTGTTTTTCAAAGAAAATGACCACACAGCTAAATCATTATACTTTCTCTAAGTACCTTTACTAGAGGCTCGTCAAAACATATTAAAATGCAGGGGGTATAGCTCAGGGGTAGAGCATTTGACTGCAAAACATATTAAAATGCAAATAAAAACCTTTAGAGACAGGAATAAACACTGAACAAATTAGTCAGACTCAACAAACACTACATTTTCTAGCATCCTCTCCCCCCGCCCCCCACAAAGACAACTACTGATACATTTTCTTCATAAACATACACTAGGATTTTCCCCTGAATCATGTTCTATGGTAAATTCTGCATCCAAGTTTCCTCACCTAACATTAAATATAAATGTTTTTACTGTTCTAATTCTTCATGAACACCCACTAATGGCTGGCGAAGAGCCCCTCAAGTGAAGAGAGTGAACTTTACTTAAATTTTCCCCAACTACGGGACATCAGGGTGTTGCCGCTGGCTCAGTAGTATAAATACGCGCTAATGAATGTCTTTAGATGTAACACGCGCTAATTTGTAGATTTCCCCAGGATTAATCCTTAGAAAGTAACAAAAAGCTAAGAAAAGTCTCTAGCAGTTTACCTTAAAACAAGAAATAAAAGGATGACTTTTAAAAGGTCCCAGGGACAGGTGAGTTTGCACGAGAAAAGGCCAGTGACCTTACTCCGCCACTGTGGCTCACACTCTGTGCCTGAAGAAAAACGTCCCTCTGTCTTGTTGCTTCTCGGTTGCACATGGAATTATCCTTGATGGAGCCCTGGTCCCTTCCCCTATATGTTGCTGGCTCCATTGCTTTTTTCACCCTGTCACAACATGAATTTGCGGTCCTGACTATTCTATTTAGAATTTCATCACTCCTTTGCTCGCTCCCATCACAGACCCCCTGCGTCTCTAATGGGGCACTCCCCTCCTTCTCCCTCATGGTATAATTGTTCATATTGTGTGTCTGTGGAGTCTCTCTGTGTCATCTCTCCATCCCCTACAGTGCCTGGGACCGTGCTCTGCCAAGAGTCAACACTGTCAGCACATTCACTGACTTGAATCAAATTATTAACATCATTTTGTCCTTGAGCTGGTTAGCTCCCTTTACACTGTCCTCTGCCCCACTCAGTGCGTAAAAACACGTATCTGCTTAGCTTCTACACGTTTAACGAAGGTGCTGTTTACATCCTTTCCTAGATAATTAATGAAGATGTTGAATAAGACGGTGCTGAACACAGATTCCTATCCCATCCTAGACTCAATACACGGCCATTTATCGTAACACTTTTAGTCCTTCGGGCAATTTTCAATCAATTTGACATATTCAAGTCAATTTGAATTCATTTTCTGAACTAGATTTCATGAAACCTGGTATCAATTCTTCCATTAATGTCTGGATGTATTTAGAAACAATAATACATCTAATGTACGCTTTTGTTCATCTGTTTTCAAATTTTCAAAAAAAAATCAATTAAGTTGGTCTAACATGAAAAGCTTTATAAATCTATGTTGTTTGTGGCTCATGGATCTAATATCCCCTAGATGTTCATATATTTACTGCTCAAATGTTCTCTATGCTAGCAATGTAGTTTCCTAATTTATTGATTTATTCAACAGCTCCTATGGAATACTTGCTATGGGCAGGTATGGTGCTTGGAACAGTTTTAAAACGAGTTCTGTTTCAAAATTAATCACTCAGGAGCTCTTGTTCTGTGAAATATATAGGACAATGCTCTCTTAAACCATTATTTTTACTGTATTTTGGCAACATTGGATCATAGAAGGGGCAGGAAGAAGAGAGGAAAGGAGCCTTATTGGTAGCTAGGATAAATAGGTTCCTGGCTAATATGGGGGAAAGCAGCTAAAATAAGATGTTAGAATGAATCTGTGCTTTGATTATCTGTGGTATCCCTGCAAGCAATGCTCTGGACAATTTAGAATTCTCTCTCTCCCTCTCCCCCTTTCTCTCTCGCTATTCTTCATAGTTTCCAAAGGAGAGCATCCATATTTTGATGAATTCATTACTACTTCCATTAACACTGGTTAACACATCATCCAAGACCTTGCCTATTTATTTGTTTTCTTCTTCTTTTTTTTTTAATGAAACAGGTCTTCATTACTGTTTAATTATCCTTATTTATCTTCTTAAAGGCCAGTTTTAAAAAGCAGTTCAGAAGCTCAGCCATTTTGCCATCAATAGCTCAGTCATTTGAGCATAATCATTAAGCTTATCTCCCTATTCATTTAATGTGAGGCCTCCTTTATCTCTGGTATGCCTTCCTTTCTCTTCTTTATTATGTTTGTATTATTACCCTCTGCACCACTGATAACCATAAATACTTCTTGGTTGTAACTCTGGAACCTCTTTGATGATTCATGTTCTCCTGAGAGAGTCCTCCAGACAGACTTCATTAATTCTCAGGTTTCTCCTTTTCTTTTTTCTTTCTTATTTTTGTACAGTCGGGACTGTCACTTGGATATTGCTTCTGGTTTTTCCAATAATGTCTGGGCTTTGTGGCGAAACCACAGACTCGAGTGAGGCACCCGCTCGATTTTCCAAGGTGACAAGTGTTGCAGAACGACGGGACCCAGCTAACTTGTCAGAGACTGCTCAGGCACACCTGCTCCTGCCCCTGTGGGACAGATGCTACCTTCTCAGGAAAACCCAACCCTACTCAGCACAGTACAGGACGAAGGCTAATTAGCCAGGGGAAAGGGGAGATGATCCCGATCTGTGAGCTTCCCACCTCAAACTAGCACACGTGGTCACTTCTAGCAATGGTTCATCTCTTTGATACTGCAATTAGGACAACTAATTACTTCTCTCACTTATCAGTTATGCCTCAAAGACCACAAACTAAGAGAAACACTAACTTGTCTTTTGTTTCTAGGTAATATCCATGCTTATCTTTGGAAGGTATATGGATACATTCACTCTTTCTCTTTTTATCCCTTTTTTATTTGTGTGGTTTCTGAAGTTGTGGTTGTTAATTGTTAGGCTAGATTCATTACCAACTAGTTTCTGCCCTTTACTGTAGCACAGAAATGCATTTTTAAGAAGATTTTATTTATTTGAGAGAGAGAGAGTATGCATAAGCAAGCTGGGGGTGGGGTATGGGAAGAGGGGAAGGGAGAAACAGACTCCCACAGAGCAAGGAACCCAACTCAGGGCTCCATCCCAGGACCCTGGGATCATGGCCTGAAACAAAAGCAGACACTTAACCGACTGAGTTACCCAGATGCTCCCAGAAGTAAATTTTTTAAAATAGCAAAAATTTTAAGAAAAAGATTCATTTTAAAGAGTCGAACTAAAAAGCAGTCACAATCTAGAGGAAAAAAAGGGGCTTATTACTATATTACTAAGTGCAATACAATTTGCAAATATTACATCTATCATTTCAATTATGTGCTTCTTTTAAAAAGCCTGAAATGAGATACCCATAATTATTACATAAATGCCATTTTTTCCTATCGGCTTAGCAAATGTTTGCATTTTTCTTTCAAATCTGAAACAAGATGTCAATTTATTATGTTCCTTAAAATTCATACTAAATAAACCAATCTAAATTTCTTGATCCCAAACCTGTATTTTTTTAAGTAAACTCTACCCCCAATGACTCAGATCCTAAGATCAAGAGTCCCATTCTCTACCAACGGAGCCAGCCAAGGGCCCCTCCAAATCTGTATTCTTCACTAAGGTTACTGTGGATAGCTTGAAGATAGCTGGATTTGACAAAATAATTTGATTTTTTCCCCTTTCTGTCTGAGTTAGAGCTACTCACATATTCATACTTTTTCATTCAGGAGTGGATATAGCATTTCTCTGAGTGGGAAGAGATGAATCCAGGGAAGTATAGATCTTTTTTCCCCACCACGTCTTTCCCTTTGCCCACCTGGTGTCTGTGTCCATATAGCCCCAGCTTATTTCCCGCACAATTCTTTTCTTCTCCTTCAGCTCTGGCACACATCCTTTCCAAGGTTCATTCCATCCCTCCCCTTCCATTTTTAGGATAATTGCCTTCTTCATCTTTAAATACCACACAAACCCCAGAACAGTAACCTTGGGGCAGCTTCGCTGGAGGATTAAATTATTTTAAAATTACAACCATGTATTGATCAGACGAGATCGGGCGCGTTCAGGGTGGTATGGCCGTAGACTACAACCATGTATTGATAAACTACCCCACGCAAGGTGCTGGAAGATACACACCAGCTCTGGCAGCCTGCCTTAAACTGTCCGAACGCACGTCAGGGGAAAGACTGTCTCTTTGGGGTGAAGATAAAGGCCACAGGAAGACAAATCAGGTTTTACTAACTGGTTAAACAAAACCAAAGGACCGGCTTGAACAGCCTCTTCCACCGCATACCGGTACTCCTCTTGCCATCCACACCTTCCCTAGCCTTCCTTTTTCTCCTCATGCTGTTTTCTGTTTTTACCTTTTCCATCGTTTTGGCTTCTGCATTTCCTAAAACCCACAGGTCGCCTTACCTCCTCTCAGCCTCTTTGACTCCAACTCTGGCATTTCATCTCCCCTGCCCTGAAAACTGTCCAGCCTGGCCCCTGGCACGGGGGAGGGGATTGTGGAGGCACAAATGCCTGCTTCCGGCCGCTGCCAGCCAAGTGCTTCCGGGGGAGGGAGTTCTGAGGTCACCCCCTGTCACTGGGTAAGCCTTCTCCCAAGAGGTCTCCAGACATCCTCACCTAAACACAGGGATGGTGAAAATCAACATCATTATTACCTCTCTAGGCACTGTGGCATTAGGAAGAGATTGAGGCTCCCACCTTGGATAATGAGAAACTCAGAAATGACCTAAGTTGGTAATGCAGCATCTGCATATAATACCATCCGAAGAACTCTGGTTCTAGTTATTTCATGACAGCAGCAATGGCAGAGATTAACCTCCAACCAAACATAGCTGCAGAGTCTAGAGATACCGTGCCTCTGCACCCCAACACCCTCGTCTTCAATGCTGTCACTCGTTGGGACCACTCTGGCTACTCTCACTATTTTAGAAAATTCTATAAATGGGACATTGAAAGCACATTGGAACACAAGTAGATTAACAACAAAACTTCTCCATTATTCTTCCCATGCTTACTCATTCTATGATTTAAATATTTATTCCTCAAATATAGCAGTGTGTGTGTCCATATGAAATCATTAGAACACTGGACCTTCAGCTATCCTCTGAGGGTCAAACCTGAGATTTTGTGTATATAATATTATTATAGAAAGAATAAATATTTAAAAACGAACTTTTTTTTTTTTTTGGCTTATATACTACCACAGAGAACAAAAAGTTTCACACTGGCTCAAACTCTGAGGAAGTTTGTGCCTTCATGTGAGGGGACTATAAAATTATTAGAGGATAGACAACAAACCCTATGAGCCTGTCACAATTCTGCCACTGAAACTGCGTTATATTAAATTTTGATTCAAATAAGTAATCCATCAGCAAAGGCTTCGCAATATTGGTTCTACAAAGATTTCCAATGAATGACATTGTTCAAGAGGAATTTAACTTAAATTTTGTAATAATCCTGTAGCAGTGGCATAGAAACTTCTATCCATAAATTTGAAACTTTCATAGGGTTAGTCATTGTGGTATTTTGGAAATGACAAGATTAGTCAGAAACTTCCTTCTACCATCTTTACTTGCCAAGGTGCCATCTGAAAAGTTTCTTCTTTCACAAAGATGTTCTTTCTCTTCCAGGGGAGTGTGATCTTTCCGCCCTCTGAGCTCAAACTCTGAGCTCAAATTCTCACACAGCACTATTTCCAGCCTTGCTTGATTCCTCACTCCCAAGCCCTACTGGAAGCGAAGGTACCAGCAACTATAATTTTGCAGCCTCTGTCCCGGCTGACAGGCCAAGCGCCGTCCATTAGCAAGCACTAAATAAATAAAAATTGTCCAAAGAAAAACTGTGACTTCAGATCTTAACTGCAGCTCAGCCTCAGATCTGCCTCAGCCTTTAATCCAATGGGTCTCATTGTCCTCCCTACCAAACAGTAGTCCCACAGCTCTAGTTGTATCCACATGAATTTAGATCAACAGTTCTAGAGTCATAGAACTGGAAAGGGTTCTAGATATAATTTAGCCCCACCCAATCATTTTAAAGGGGCTAAGTGGGCATTCGTTAGACTTGATGCTGAAATTCAGGCAACACTGGAAGTGGCTACTTCAGCCTATTTTTGCAGAATGACCAGGTCTCGAAATCTGTTGACCTCTAGCATTGAATGAAGAGGGATTTTAATCTAAATGACAATCTCCAACTTGAAACTACCCTGTTTTCAAGGATACTGAAATTGTTAATTAGTTATCACTTAAACCAGATATTTAATAACATCTCACTTTTCCATTCAGCTCTTCACCAAGCTGAAGCAGGCTCAAAGTTCTCTATCAAAACTGTTAGTTGTCTGAAAATAATTTCTATTGCATGCTACACAAACAGAAGAATCCTACATGCACACACACATTGCTGGTACAAATGAGTCAACTGGTACAACCTTTCTGAAGGGCATCTGGAAATACGTTAGAAAAGATTTTTAACATGGGAACCCTCGTCAACATGTCAATGTCACTTCTAAAGATTTATTCTAAGGGAAAATTACTAGAGATCTAGGAATATGATCAATTTTTATTCTTCTTTCTTTGCACCTTTGGATACATTCCAAGATTTGTTAAAATGAATTTCTGTCATTTCTGCCATTGGGGGAAAAAACCTCTCACTGCCTTAAAGAATGAGGGAGGGGCACCTGGGTGGCTCAGTGGGTTAAGCCTCTGCCTTCAGCTTAGGTCATGATCTCAGGGTCCTGGGATGGAGAAGCTCTCTGCTCAGTGGGAAGCCTGCTTCCCTCCCTCTCTCTCTGCCTGCCTCTCTGCCTACTTGTGATCTCTCTCTCTGTGTGTCAAATAAATGAATAAAATCTTTAAAAAAAAAAAAAAAAGAATGAGGGAATTGGGGTGCCTGGGTAGCTCTGTCAACTAGTTAAGCATCTGCCTTTGGCTCAGGTGAAGATCCTGGGGTCCTTGGGAGAGTCTGCTTCTCCCTCCCCCACACCCCTTACTAGTGCTCTCTCTCTCTCTCTCTCAAACAAACAAACAAACAAACAAACAAATAAATAAAATCTTAAAAAAAAAAAAAAGAATGAGGGAGTGGAACTGCCTGTTTATCCTCCAAAATCCCTTTAGCTCTCACACACTGGTTGACTTTTTTTCTTTTTTTTTAGGTTAAAGATTATAGAAAGGGAGACATTGTGTTTTCTGGAAAGGGCCACCAACTTGTCACAGTAAACCAATGTTCAGAGCACTAGTTGGTGTGCAAATTTTCAAAAAACTAAAGAAGAATAAGGATCCAGCTGACCCTCTTCTTCCCATATGGATTTAACATAATCAATAGACCTAAAAAAACTTACTGAACGCCTCCTATGACAGCACGCACTGAGAGATATGCAGAAACAAACCTCAAGAGCGCTTTCTTGGCCTTCATAACTATCAATGTCTTATAGCAACATCATAAGCCCAAGAAAAGACCATGAATAAGAGGCAGTCATTAATTTCTAAATGCAAAATACAGGAATTTGAAAAGGGAAGGAGCTCCTCCAGAACTAGATGAGAAGAAAGGCTTTTCAGAGAAAGAAGCATTCACACCTTGAAAAAGAGAGGGAGTGTAAAGAAGTAGAGTAGAGGAAAGAGCCTAGCCAAGGAGAATAAATAAAGGTATCCAAGGCCTCATGCTCATGAGACATTTCAGATGTTTCATGTACAGGATAAAGCTAAAACCCACAGCACATGAGGCCCTTCGCAATCTCACCTAAACCCCTGGCTTCAATTCTCACTGACAAACGGAATTTCTCTCCATTTTCTGGTTCCTTGCCTTAGCACAGGCTGTTCCATCTGTTCCATCTGTTCCATTCTTCCCTTATTTCTCACCCCCTCAACAAACTCCTACAGATTTTAAAGTCCAGCCCAAATATCACCTGCCCCATGAATCTTCCTCTAGATGTCCCCATAGTTTGCTACACTCTCTTCTGCTCGTGCTTTTATTATAGCTCCTTTCAGTGGAAGACCATGGTGACTCTGCTTATGAACCCGCCTCCCCTGTTTGACTGTGGACTCCACACGCACAGGGGCCGTGCACTTTGTTTTGTGTTTTCCAAACTTTGCATTATAAGTTTTGAGGAGACTGTCAAAAGAACTGCTGCCAAACGGACAGATAAGTAAATGAATGAACGAATTTAATAAAAGCAAAACTTGGAAGACAGCATGAAGAAAAGACTTTGCTGGTTTTGAGCGGTAGAATCCTGAGAAACAAGGGTCAGAAGGAAAGGCTGACCAGCCCGGCCTGAAAGGCACCTCGAGTTCTCTCCTAACCTGTGACCGCCGTCCCTGAGTCTTCACGGGGTGTCTATTCTGTGTCAGGCACCGGATGAAGCAGCTCAGCAGTGGCTAAGAGCACTGAGGCTGGAATCAGAGCATCTGGATTCACACCGGCTCTCCCGCTTCCCAACTCCTTGATCTCAGACAAGTCACCTAACAAATCTCTCCAAATCTGAGTTTCCCTGGGTGTAAAATGGGTACAACAACAGTCCCCGTCACACAGGGCTGTCAGAAGGATTACATAATGTAGGCATAAGAACTATGTAACTGCTCAATTGTTGGCAAGGCACTGAGTGTAAAATGAAAGGATTTCTGCCTTATTAAGCAATGGTTTGAGAACTTAATTTTTTTTCAATTCTTCCTTTATATTAAAAAATAATCTCTACACCCAACAGGGGGCTCAAACTCATCACCCAGAGATTAAGAGTCGCATGCCCTACCAACTGAGCCAGCAAGGTGCCCCCTCAATTCTTATTTAAAGATCTCTGTAGGATAAGTTAAATGATTCACCTGTCCTTGAAAATACAAAGCTTCAACAAACAAATTGTTTTTTTTTTTTTTTTTCAGGACTAAGCACCTTGCAGCAGCTCTCCTAGTCATCATTACATATAGCTCTTCTCACAGCGTTGACCAATAATAATAACAATACTAGCTTCACATAGCACCTGCGTATTTACAACAGGCTTCTATACCTTTCACCAGGATCCTGTGAGTTACCCCTGCCAGGTGCAGTCATAGTGGCAAGACTAGGAATGCACAATTCTGGTGACCTTGGCCAGGGCTCTAGCTACCTACCAAGTGGCCTCGTGGAAGAGACAAGCTGAATACAGACTGATCTCTAGTCTCAAGCTGGAGGTTAATTCCTTACGAGTGAACATCTGATGTGTGATAATTTAGCTGTGGTTTGACTTGGACAGAAATGGAGCAGATTACCAAAAACTTTAAACCCTTAATAGTTTGTAGTGGCTTTCCCATATCTTCCATGTTTCCATATCTATAAATTCAGCTGTTCAGTAAATGAACAAACTTGTGTTTTGTTTTGGATTTGAAGCGGAGGGCTAATAAAGAAGGCAATTCTAGTATTTGATTGTAGTTGACTCCCTAATTGTCTGATTCCAGTAAATTCCAGTTCATGATACATAACCAAATCAAATAATGCATTGGTAGGGCTCATCCATGGGTAGAGGGAGGCAGAGGAATGTTTGCAAACCCCGCTGGAAAGCAATTACCATTCATGGGTCAAGAACACATTTAGCTATACGAATCAAAGATCCTCAGCGATATGAATCAAACCCTCAAAGATGTAATGTCCATGTTCCAAATGAGTGAAATGGATAGTCCTTTTCAGATCTGATGTTTGAACCCAGGACCCAGATTTTCCCTTGTTTCATCCAGTGGTATAATTACTGGAATCATCACTTAATAAAATATAGCTTTCAAGAGACAAAAACATGTCTTTACCTCTAGGGAATACATGGAAGTCTTTCTATTAAAATGCTAATAGAACAATAAAGTTTACCACCAAATTGCCCCATCTAAGGTTGAAGGGGTAAAGCTTTAGTTTAATTCCTTTCAGAACACACTGTGTACCTTTTTGTTAGTTTTATCCCGCTCTATTTCTTATTATGGAGTTCACAGTAGCACAGCGTAGTTGGGAATAGACTGCGATGAACTCAAACCAGAAACAAAGCATTTCTACAAAAAGGAATGTATTACATAGGAAAGTAAGGATCAGGACATGTTCCTTTTCTAAATGGCTTGTCACAGTACTATAGCCTTATCCAATTGATAGTATTTCTGCTGTTAACTGAGCTTAATACCCTGCCAGTCAAGGTTTTCATTAAATAACAAATGCGTGTGTTTTTCTAATGCAGTCGAGGCCCATTCTAACACAGTATGTGCTAATAAGTGGCAAGGGGACAATATGCCAATTGCGCACATCACGGCCCGCTGTTGCCTGCTTTCCTGGATTCACTTGCAGCAGGTAGACACAGCGGTCGAGGAGAAAGATGTAGAGAGAGAACTCAGTCACCCAACATGCAGGAACATAAGTATTTACCCGCTACGTCTTCCTTGTCAGGGAAAACGACACAGAGGATGAAAGCACTACAATGATTTCAGACCTGCCCTTCCTGAAACCAGCCATGCCACTGCTGTGCCACACAATGACCCTTTCAAGTCGGGTGCTGAGCTAGATCGGCACCTTGGCCTTGACCCCTTTGATGGCTTGGTGCAGACTGCATAGTGCGTCAGCAACTCCAAGGGCAGCACCAGCAGGGTCTTCTTGAGCAGAAGAAACAGAGATGATGAGAAGGAGCAGTATCCCCTGTCCCATCTCAGACACCACCAGTGTGCTCCAGCCCTCCCCTGCTCCCTCCAAGTCAGACGGCCCTTCTTCCCACCTGTCTCGATCTCACAGTCACGTGAGAATCATTCACTTAAAAGTTGTTAGTTGACTAAGATCAACATGCTTTCTTTAATTGTGTTCCTCGCAGATGGTGCCCTAGGGCTGATCTCCAGACTCGAGTTCCTGGGATGTATTTTAGGACACATCTGGAAGTGGGCAAGGAGAAATGGGGAGGGGAACAAAGTTCCATATGCAAGATGGATGAGCTCTAGAGATCACCTGTACAACATCGGGCCTATTTAGTTAATTAAGTATCATACACTTATATAAATTTGCCAAGAGTTTAGATCTTACGTTAAGGGCTCTTCCACAAAATGAAGAAAGAATATTTCTAAAGATTTTACTTATTTATTTATTTGACAGAAAGAGAGAGAGAGAGAGCATAAACAGGGGAGGGGCAGAGAATCTCAAACAGACCCCGTGCTGAATGTGGAGCCCTATATAGAGCTCCATCTTACAGCTCCGAGATCATGGCCTGTACCGAAACCAAGAGTCGGATGCTTGACCAACTGAGCCCCCACCCCCGGAAAAGAAAAGTATTTTACAAATCTTCTTTTAAAGTAAAACAAAGGGTGGAAGGAAACTTTTGGAGGTGACAGGTAAGTTTATGGTCGTCTTTGTGGTGATGGTCTCATGGGTGTATTCTAGCCTCTAAACCCATGCAGTTGTATACATTAAATATATACAGCTTCTACTATGTCAACCATACCTCAAAGAAGTGGGTTAAAAAAAAAAAAAGGCAAAGGGGGAGCCTGGGTGGCTCAGTCGGTTAAGCATCTGAGTCTTGGTTTCAGCTCAGGTTACAATCTTGGGGTCCTAGGATCAAGCCCCACGTCTGACACTGCTCCATGGGGAGTCTGCTTGAGATTCTCTGCCTCTCCTTCTTCTTCTGCCCCTCCCCTTGCTCACATGCCCTCTCTCACCCTTGCTCTCTCTCTCTCAAATAAATAAATAAATCTTAAAAACAACAACAACAACAACAACAAAAAAAAAAAAACAAAGATAACACCCAGAAGATGGCATTGCTCAGGACCATGACATAGTGCATACTGTGATTACAGCCATTCCCCTGGACTGATCCTCAACCATGTTTCCACCATGAACTGAGACGTCCTTCAAGCACAGTAATATATATCATACTGATACTGCCACTAGTTCCTTGTCACATTCCTTGTCATTCACAAGGATCCCAAGCACAGGCTAAGATCACAGAGGCCAGCAGTGGGGACAACTGAAGTCGAAGGCCTATATTATTTTACTGGCATCTCATGGTCTGCTGCTGATTGTGTGACACAATTCAGTGGATTACTAGGAAACTGAAGTACTGGTGAAGCCCTGATTAGTCTTTCCCAGAAAATCTCCAAAATCAGGGCTGTTTACAGTGAAGTGCTATGAATGACTTTTGACCATATGTTTAAAAAAAAAAAAAGAAAGAAAGAAAGAAAAAAGGCAACTAGCAGTGATTAGAAGTTCCTTGACTGAGGTTTTCAGGTGAATCTTTGACACATTATTATCTTTCTGCTCTAAAACTGGAGTTTGCACTTTAAACAGAGATTTCAATAAATTAATGCATTAGCTAAGAAGAAATGGAGTCAATTTAAATGACTAAGCAAGTGACCTGAATATTATTTCTTCTAAACAGCCTAAGCAACATAAAAAGAAGATGAATACAAAAAAAGCATCTGAGTAATGCCCCAGGTCTACAGGACTGCACCGAAGCAGAGCATGTCTCAGGGCGACATGACTCACGGGAGGCGTGCGGCTTTGGCTCCGAGCAAGCGCACGCACAGTTCACCCAGCACAAAGCTAACCAGTGTTAGTTACACAGCTAACCAGTTAGCCAGGCTCCCCATGTTTGAAACATAACCGGGCACACATCTGCCTTTCAGTACGACACGGCCCACTGAGCTTAGGGGTGACCTAAGATACATGTATTCCAAGGCGTGTCAAACTATACTTTTCAGAAAATCATTTCGTTTAACCAACTCTCAGCAGGCACCCCGACTAGACATAATCTATGAGGGCCTTTTGTCTTGGGCTGCACCGCTCTGCTGTATGGGGCTCTCTTTGCAGTGATAATTGGTTTGGCTGTCCATTCCACCCATCAGGTGATAGAAAACTATCAATCAGCCTAAATGCAATGTGAGAGAAGTCTCTTTAGCCAATTAGTCAGTAATGAGAACATTAGCCACGATATCTTCTGCAGAGGGCACCTTAGCCATTCCACCAGAGTCTGAAAAGATGACAGTCTCTGTGTGATTAATAAAGATCACAGGAGGCTTCAGAAATTCTCCACGGGTGAAGAAGAGAATCAGAGAGAAATGCGCTTGGAAATGCAAAATGTTTTTAATACCACCAAGTGCACCCCGCAAAAGTACTCTGGGAATACAGAACCAAGCAGTGCTTGAGCTGGAAGGAATCTTGAAGATAATCTGATCCAACTCCCTCATTTTACCCATAAGGCAGGAAACAAACTGACTTGCCCAAGGTCACGCAGCTGGCTAGCAAAGGTGCAGCTCTCATTGCTCTAAATAAAAATTATAGGGCTGTGGAAAACAAACAAAAGGTAACACATCAATATGGAGAGACTCCTACATGGCTTGTAATATTTTTATATGGCTTTTATCTCCACTGAAAGTAAGGAGCTTGCATTTTACTTCCTGGCTTCCTAGGGCTCAGTACAATGTCTGTATAGGGTATCTGGAGGAAGGACCACATGTGTATTCAGGGCAGTAGCATCTCAGCCCAGACCGTATGTATCCATAATGCTGGCTCCACTGCTTACTAGATGTGTGGCCTTGCGCAAGCACTAATGTTCGTTGTGCCTCAGTTTCCCCATCCGTAAAATGGGAATAATAACACCTCTGCCTTGCAGGCTTTTTATGAGGATTGAAATGAATTTGTCAGTCTACGTGAAACACAAAGAACAGACAGTGCAAGCTCAGCTGTTATTTGGGCAGCTGCCCGTGGGCTGGCAAAGGCAATGACAGGGCTTCTTCTCTGTGTAGAGGAACAAGGCTAAGGTAAATTACGGCAAAGGAAACAAAGCCTTCTATGACCTTCATTAGGATATGACTCAAAGAAGAGTAAATTCCAAAGGGAGAGCCAAGGTGAGGCTCATGTGGTTGAGACAGTCTTTTGTCAACGGATCGTTCGGGGTTTGGGTGATGATGTCATAACACCCCACCTGCCCACTGGACTGTGCTGGGGCATGTTCAAGAAGCAATCTGTGTGCCCACTCACTCCCGCAGCCTACCTGCCACAGGGCCACCTTCCAGGTGACTGCACAGAGTGATCTGGAGTCTTGGACACGTGAGTGGTCTCAGAGCTCGACACGCTCAGGTCAGAAACGTCACCATTCTCTAAGTTGCGGGGCCCTGGCCATGGGGGTGACTTTACCTCTTCCAGAGGCTTCCCTCATTGCTCCGTCCACTGGCCTCACTGTGCTTTCGAGGCAGTCCTCACACCGCACAGGTCCATGTGTCACTCCCTGTTACATCCACAGCTGCCGCTCACCTACTCGTTCCACATCCATCCTTTCGACTCCCCAGGAGCGCTCCTGAATGCAAGTTCAGGCAGGTATTTGACAGAAGGGCCAGCTCAGAGAATCATCCCGGTGTAACACCAACCAAACAATAAGCCACCCAGATACAAAGGGCTAATGCACTACTATAAAATGGCTGAGGTTTTTTTTTTTTTTTAAACCTTCTAAGGGCAAATATACTATACTATCATCATCACCCCCAAACCCTTCTCTTCCCATCAAAAAAAAGAAAAAAGAGCAAAGGCTAAGTCCTCTGCTACTGCTGGGGCAGGGGGACAAACCACACACATATACAAACACCCCAGAAGCTACACGAGTGAATGAGGAAATGGACTGCATGAAAACACAGGTGGACAGACTAGTAAGACTAGAATGTATTTGGGAACTGAGGGTGTTGGGTAGAAAATGCCCAGGAGAAAGAGAAGAAGCTGCCTGGGTTCTGGCGCTTTATGTAGTATGTACTTTATGTAGTATGTACACCTGGTCTTAGAAAAAGGGGACAGGGAGAGGGAGAGGCACAGGGCTGGGAAGAGGGAAGGGTGGGGGACTGACTTTGTAAGATCTTTGAAGGTAGGAATGGTTTTTCATTTTCATTTGTATCCCATCTTGGTGTTAAGGGCATCTCTCATCATCTGAATGAGTGAACTGGCACTGGGTAGGAGACGAAGAAAAACAGAAGTAGATCATGAACTTCGGAGATACACCTAAATGCCCACCGCAACTCCTGAGAGCCCAGTCCTCACCTTGTGTGGTTTTCAACCACCATATGGAATGCACGCATGGAATTCATCTCTAGGTACTGGGTGAAGTCCCACCTGAACGTCCATATTTGATCCTACACTTTCCCCCCCCTCCATACAGAGTTAATACAGTTGGTATCCACCAATCCGTCCATGCCTCCTTCCTCTAATCCTTCTGTGCCACATTACATCTAATATTTAGTTCAACAGAAATTAGAAACTTCAAAGCACACCCCCCTTCAAGAAAATCAACAACACACAGGGTAAAGTGCTTAACAAAAGGACATCATAATTTTGTGAAAAATGCAAATGCTAAATTACATACAGAGTAATTGCCATATTTATGTCTTTCATACTGACCTCATCTTGCCAGAGTATGGGAATCAGTGTCAGGAATGAACCCTTCACTGATTTAAATAGTATTCAAATACATATATTATGCATAATAATAGTCTTCTTCCACTATTACATAAACATAAAATATTACTCTCCTATTCTGGAGACGTTATGACAATCTGAGCTAATACATTTAATTCAACTCCAATCCCTGAGAGAACAGAACTACAATTACTATTTAGCAAGTGTATGATCCATTCCACTTGTCTCTGAAATGCATTCTATGAAATCTTCATGGAAAAAACCATGGAATCACTGTGCTGTGTGACACATTGTGAATAAGTATTAAACTTTCATTTTTCTGACATTTAAAATAAGACATTATTTTCTTTAGGCAAGAGTTACATCCAACAATATACAAGCATTTCTATACAAATGCATACTGAGGTATCCTAATTTTAGAGGGACAAATTACACTACTTTGGGAGTGAGTCTTGATGGTGGTTATCCATGTGCCACTGGGTGATGGGACAGGCTGGCTCAGGACGATGGAGCAAAAGCAGACTGATGACCAAGGACCCAAGAAGAAAGAGAATACAAGAGTTGGAAGAGAAGACATGAGATGACAGGGCAGGAGATCAACTATGCAAAAGTGAGGAAATGGAATTAACCATCAGAGGAGTGCTCTCACCTCTAGCCCTCTAGCACTGTTTAAGATGGGGGGTATCTTTTTTCTTTCTTTCTTTCTTTTTTTAAGATTCAGGCAGTGATAAATACAAAGAAAAACCATTCTTCTAGGATTTAACAACAACACTGCAATTCCATCATCCAGAGAGGTTGACTGCTTTGCTGGAGATCTCTAACTAGAGGAGACCTCAGTGAGGCTCCGTGGGTAGCCATCTCTCTTTCATTAAATAAATGAGTTTAAGTGTAAAGTGGTGTTCAGAGCTCATATTAACACATTTAACCCTCACAAAGCCCGTAGGCAATAGGAAATACTGTTGCCCATACTTCACCAGTGAGAAGGAAGGAGTGTGCCCAAATCAGCCAGACAATGGCAGAGCTGGGATTCAACCCCAGCCGTCTGACTCCAGACCCAGTACTGTTAACCAGATCATTACTGAGTGAGTTAATGAAGGAATGAATGCCAAAGCTATGCTGGCTGTTTCTAGCTTGTGGCTTTAAAGGTCGCTGGTAGTGCTGGTGGGTAGCACCAAGGATTGCCTTCTGAACAAACCACGGCTCAACATCCCAATGCCTCCCCCACTACACCCCTACCCTGATCCAGTGCCTCCCTTTGAAAAGAGGCAAAATCACAAGTGATGTTCATGTCTCGCTGTCTGACCCAGTCTCCCAGGGACCATGAGATAAGGTAGTGTTGCAGGCAAGGGGTGATTGCAGAGCTTCCTGTGGGCCCCATGGGGCTTCCTGCTGGAGGACAGAGATCTGTCCTGTTGCCCTGGCAGCCTTCCAAGCTGGGCACAAACCTTACATCAAGTTCGAAGTTTCAGTTAGTGGCAGGGTCTCCACTTCCTGTTCCTAGCTGTTGAGTAACACTGTTGAACTTCACATCCCTGAGGTGTTTCAGGAACAGGGAGAGACCCAAATCTGATAAAACAGGTCTACCTAATGGGAACAAAGAGACAAACTATTCAAATTCAGGACTGTTCCAAGAAGCACAATGGCACTAACCACATGACAATTTGCACACGAAACGCATATTTTATGAACGTATTTCCCCTTCCCCTCTGCTTCTCACGCCTCTTCTCTATTTCTCAAGTCTTCATTTATGGATGCAGAAAAGCAGACATTTAGGTCAAATCTGCACTCACTTACCTAAGGCTCTATTCGCCTCTCAGATCCCAGATAGAATTATTTTCCTCACCCAGTTTCCACTGGTTCCCTAAATTTGAGAAATGTGCTGTTTCAAAAGCCTTGATTTTTGGTTTATAAGAATGCTGAGGAACAGGCCCCAGGAAAGCAATTCTGTAACATTTTCCAAATAGTCATCTGGGGTATTCGTGACCTTACAAAAATTTCTGGTGGTTTCTGACATCCAGCTTCCTCCCTTCCTCGAACTCTTATCTTCCTACATCCTGCCACATATTTTGAGGCAAGTATCTTGGGCTAGTGAAGAATTTAAAAAGGAGAAAAGTGAAAATGTCCAACATCTGCAATAAATTTTTAATTTTAAAATTGCAGAGCTTGTATGTAACATGTATTATACAAGTATGCACTGTGTTTTAATCAGCTCAGCTGGCCCACCTAGATTTAGCTCTCGGGAAAATTCTAACAAAGACAACACTCTCAATCAGTTTAAAATAGTCTATTGTGACAGGAAAGTACCTTGAAAATCTGTGAAGACTCATACATAGAACTGATTTCCCCTCTAGGGAAAAATCAGTGAATATAAATTCATTAAGGTAGTTAATTCCTCCACGTAAACAGCTCCTTACATCACTTACTACTTTGAAAAATCAGCAGCCTTTTTTAACAAACAGACTGTAGAACCTACAGTGAAAAGTGTTGAGTTCTAATTACGCTCCTTGGAAAAAGGGAGTAATAATGCATGCTCCTTTTCCATGGGGATGTTTTAAGAATAAATAAGACAAATGGATAAAAAATACTCTCAGTTCTTCTGGGTAAGGAGCTACCTAATCCCAAGATAGTTCTGTAAGCAGGAAGAAAATAGACTGGTGTGTTCTCTGCAGTCTCGATGAGGGCTATGGGTCCAAAATGTTTTAAAAGCAGCAAACTGTTAACACTGGAGATATTGTCAAAATACATTTCCCTCTGGTTAAGAAAAGGAAAGAGGGAGGGCTAAAAGGGTGGAGTGGAGAGGAATTGTCATCAAAGCATTGTTAATACGAACTGAATTATATTACAATGGCGATACTTCAACACAGGGAACGAAAATTGTTCCGTATTATTGTGGATTGACAATATGACAATCGTTCATTGAAAGTGGATGACAGCTGTAGCATTATAGTTCAGTGCACAACACAAGATGAATGAGTGTTACAAGTTCTTCCAGAATGGGCCCCTATTTCACCAGAGTTTGCATCATCCCAAAATAAATACGTGCCAGTTTTTCACTAATCTCAGCAAATTAAGCATCTCTTTACAAGCCAGTGTGCCAAAAAAAACCAAAACCAAAAACAAAAACAGTGTGCCGCCAGCAGTCTGAAGGTGCCAGTGTCATGTCCCTGCTTAGTGGATTTGCAGCAGCTGTGAAATGTCAAGTCAAAATGCCATGAGAGATCTATACAGCACCTTGGCAGAAGAAAGGGCAAGAAGTGGTAAAATGCCTTTGCCTGGACAAGTGTAAACTGACGTCAAACTGTCTCCCGGTCCACGGGGACACTGTTTCTGAACCTCTACCTTGGCACCAGCCTCATTCCACCATGTACAAGAGTCATGTTACTCCAGACTACTAATCCTAGAAGAAGTCACACCATGTATATTACCTGAAACTAACACACAAGGGCCACAGATATTTATATATCTCCTCATGTGCAACAAAAGTTAACCATGCTTAGTTAGGAAAAGAAAAAGCAAGAGAAAAAGCACAAAACCACTCACAAAATTACCACAAAGAGATAAACTCTGTTCATCCTCATGTATTATTTTTCTTTCCAGTTACGGTGCAGTGGTTAAAAGCAGACTCTGCTCTTGGTTATGTTCTACTGCTTCCTTTTTTCAAACTCTGCCACCCATCTATCATGGACATTTTTTTCATCTCCTTAAATATTCTTCTGAAATAGAATTTCAATGGCTACCAATGTTCTATTTTCTACTTATACCGTAACTAACCTAGCTAATCCCCTATTGTTGGACATTAAGATTGTTCCCAGCTCTTCACTAGGAAAACAATGCAGCTATTTTTTTTTTAAAGATTTTATTTATTTGTTTGACAGGCAGAGATCACAAGTAGGCAGACATGCAGGCAGAGAGAGGGGAGGAAGCAGGTTCCCCGCTGAGCAGAGAGCCCGATGTGGGGCTCGATCCCAGGACCCTGAGATCATGACCTGAGCCGAAGGCAGAGGCTTTAACCCACTGAGCCACCCAGGCGTCCCCAATGCTATTTTGTAATTCTTTATACACTCTCTAATTTCTTATAATAAATTCATAAAACCTTGTGCTAATCGTCCATGATTCTGACTGAGGAGACACTCAAAGTGAACCAGGAGCAGTCGTTGGATATGCGCCTAGAGCATAATTTACCCATCAGAAGAGTCTCTGAAGTACTGCTAAAGAACAGTTGAAGAGGCGTAAACAATGGGCACGGTCTCCTTCTTCTACTTAGAGACGACAGAATTGCTTATCCTTCCACTGCTGTGGCCAAGTCTTCTCACGCTAAGCAAAGCAATCCGTCTTGGTGGGTGCGGGAAACGAATACTGTACACAAAGGAAGAGGAATCGTGTGAAGATTCTCCATGCTTCCCAGCTCAATAGTAAATGTAAACTTCCTCTGAAAAACTTTTGAGTGTTCAAGAGTAAGGCACGGGAGTTATTTTACTCTTCTCCAAATATTTCTAGCTCCCCATCTTTCAGGCACACAGCGGAACGGCACTTCCGGGCCCTTAAGTGGTTAGATGAGATCACGTGACCAGTTCTGACCAATAAATTGTGAGTCGATCGCCAGGTACCTTAACTGGGCTGGAACATTAACTTGCTGATGGTAGACACACACCCTCTCCCCCCAGAGCTCTTTCCTTTGGCGCAACCAGAGGGTGTGAGATGATGGCTAGTGTGGTGAGAAGGAGTCCCTGAGTGAAGTGATAAAAGGGGTCCCTCCTCTCCCCTCAGCTGAGCTCACAATAAACATATGAGCAAGAATGAAACTTTCCTTGTTTAAAATCACTAAGATCTGGGGGTTGTTTGTTACTGTACCATCACCCAGCTTCTGCTGATAGATAAATACAACAGTATTTACCTGAGCTTCATGATCTCATTGAAAATGTTCACATAAAATTCCATTCTTCTCTATACAGTTTGAAAAACCAAGCCAGCTGCAAACACAATTTTGAAGGTTTCCTGGGCTTCCTGATGGGGCAATTCAATAGGTATTTTTCAGGGCTTATTGGGTGCCAGGCACTTACATTAGAAACTTTGAGAAACATGAAGATGAGGAAGACACAGCTCTGACCCTGAGTTGCTTAAAGTAAAGTAGGGGCACCTGGGTGGCTCAACGGGTTAAAGCCTCTGCCTTGGGCTCAGGTCATGATCCCAGGGTTCTGGGATCGAGCTCCCTGCTCAGTGGGGAGCCTGCTTCCCCTTCTCTCTCTGCCTACTTGTGATTTCTGCCTGTCAAATAAATAAATAAAATCTTAAAAAAAAAAAAAAAGAAGTAGGGAAGGTGTATAATATCTATAGGGGAGGAATTTAGGGGTAGCTGTTGAGTTGTAAATGGCACTAGGGAGATGGTCCTGAAGCTGGATTTTCACAGCAAATGCAGTCTGTATTTAATTATGTACTTACTTAAAATGGTTTGGCCAGGGAAGCTGCCGGAAAACCGGGAGGGGGCTATCTCCTCGGATCCACTGTGTGAGCTCCCAAGGACACAGCGAGCAGAGCGCAGAGCAGAATATGAAGAGTTCCAAAAGACAGGAGACAAGAGAGAGGTCAGGCTGCTTCAGAGGACCAGAGGAGGCCATCTGAGTGGGAACGGAGAAAAGTTTCACTGAGGAAACTCAGATGGGCCTTTCTCTGGGGAGAGTTGGAAGGGAAGAGAAGTAAATCTGAAGGTGGGCCCCATTTAAGCTGAGGCGCAGAGGGGAGAAAACAGAGCACTGATCAGATCACCAGGGCAGGGAGGCCATCATTAAATGTCAAGAAAGAATGTGAGACAAGCGTAAAGGTGGGGGAAAGTTCTGAAGACCTTCCAGGGGTCTGTGCTTGGATGGCTCAGCGAGGAAATTCAGGGCGGTAGAGGTGGGCATGAAACAGGGGTCTCAAGGAAGAGAATCACCACCCAGAAGAGAAGCAGGCAGAGCCTTCCCGGTGCATAATTCAGTAGCTGAAGCTTCCCACCCATATTTGAATAATGTAGTTGGTACAACCGAGGAGACTATACCCCAGGCATGGAGGCCTCAAGCCGGCCCTGGCTCACACCGCCTTTCAGCTCAAAACTCTTAGTGAAGGGTCAAACACTAACTAGGTGAGCAGTGAAGGGATTATAGCTAAGGTAGCTTTATTTTGACGTGAACGCTCCCCTCTCCCCCAAAATGGGCACAACAGACCATGAAGGCTTCTCTCAGGGCTGAGCATTCGGTTACTGTACATAGTCGATTTAACCTGGAAGACACTAAAAAGCAAACGAAATGAGGCCTGGAGGTCATTTATGAATTTCACCTTTAAATGGTGTAAGTGAGAGCTGGTGGCATTGTTCATCTTTTACTTCATGATAATCAGAAAAAGATAAGCTCTTACCATCAAAAGAAAAGCATCCCAGTTACTCGGCATTTGGTAAGGTTTTCCACTGGTAATTCCCTTTTGGTTAATCCCTTCCCGTATGCTTCCCTTTATGAAAACATTTTAGTTTGGGTTCAAAAGAAAAAATGATGAAAATTAGTATAAAGTCTGGAAAAAAGCAGATGGAGTGGGAGAATAATGATCACTTTTCTGTGTGATACAGAGTAAGTGAACTGGATTTCTGGCCATGTAGTAGGATAGTATTTCAAGTACGAAAGGAACATTTCTTGAAGGAAATGGACAGTTTAACCATGAATGTGGTCCTTTTGATATCCCACTGAAACGCGAGAAATCCAGGAATAGAGAACAGGAAACCACAACACCCTTGACTGAGAAATAAACGCAGGTTGTTTTTTCAAAAGGCACAGGGGTGACCAAACAATAAGGCCATCCCCAAAAGTCAGGAGAAATGTATTGGGAACTTACTGGGCATAGAACTGAATGTAAGTGGACTTCATGTAGTTGCAAAAATAGTGGATGCTTTCCCTACCTTTATCACCAAAGATAGCAAACATCTTCCATGGAAAACTTAACTGGAATCTAAGTTTTGTTCTAAGGTCAGATCTACAAAGCCATAATTACCCAGGTAACTTGGGTCTGATGGTGCCCAAAATATCCAGGTAATTATAGGAGAAAGGTCATTTCCTCTGTATAATCTCAACTATACCACTGGCTGTCTCCACTGGCAGTTATCCAGTTAAGAACAGCCTTTCATTTCACTTTGTGTTTGCACAGACCTTGCCAAAGACTGTGACATCCTTAATAGGGGATTTTTTTTTTAATTGCCTTTATAAATATTCCTGCTCTCTTGCTCCATTCCCTAGGATGATCTGATGACTTCTTCCAAAGGAGGATACATAAAATCCTCTTTTGCTAATTTTTACATTCAAGGAAATGCATTCTGGAATGGGACAATTCCATGAGATAGAAAGAAACAGGAGAGGTGAAGAGGAAAAATGTAGTGGGGTGGGGGGTACCCAGATCGGCAAAACTGTGGGGATTAAAAAATTCATAGCTATGTCAAGAGAGGGAGAGAGAGGGAGAGAGAGAGAGAGAGAATGGCAGAAGCGATGCAGATATGCAGGTCGACAAACATCTTATTCAGAGTTTGAGCTTTGACAACACAGGTAGTTTGGGGGCAGAAAGAGGCACATCTGCTGGTCTGTGATTGCTCGAGAAAAGCGACCATTCCTTTTCTTCACAAAGAAAAAATGGCATTTATCTCAAGTACAGCAAGGCATATTAGGATTCACCTCCCCCATTCTCTTTCTTCCCTCTTCCTCCTACCGTCTCCCTCACCACCTCCCCTTCCTGTTGGAAAAGAAAAGGTGGGAGGGGAGAGGGAGGGGGAGGAGGACCCACCGGCCACAGACAACACTGTGGGAGTCTCTTTCTTCAGCTTTTACCAGCCTATGGGGGTCAGGATGCTATTGGTTCAGCTTTATGTGTGATATGGTGCCTCTCACTTAGCAACAGCGAGCAGGAGAGACAGGAAGCAACGCCACCTGGCTCAGCGAGTGTGCGGATGGTTTAAAACGAGCCACTCACTCAGAGGGAGACAGAAGGGGAGAGAGAGAGAGAAAGAGAGCAGTCGGAGCTTAACATATTGTACCATTAAGAGCAAGGCTTAATCAGGGTGTTAACAACAACCAACAGGCAGGCGACTGGGGAAGGGGGGAGGTAAAGACTGGACAGGAATTATTTTTAATGAATTTATCTATGTATAAATTATAGAGATAATAATGCCTTCCTCGTGTGTGTGTGTGTGTGTGTGTGTGTGTGTGTGTGTTCAGGACAAACTACTCTGTGTTGCATGGGTGATGGATAGGAAAAGAGATGGGCTCCCCGGGCAAAAATAAGAGGTGAGATGAATCTAAAACTCCACAGCGAGTTTACTGCGTTTTATTTGGTTTTCACACCAGGGTGTGACTAGAAAAGAAAAAGTCAGATTGGGTGCACTTGAAAAAGCAATTGGCTATGTAATCAGAAGATTTTTTTTTTTTTCTAATTAGTCAACACAGTAGCTGTTTCTAAATCCTAAATTCCATTTTAGCGTTTGAAAATGAACTTTCTGGAGTGGCAAGTGGCAAAAGAGAAGTACATCTCTGCTACAGAGAGGTTGTTTTTTGGGTTTCTGGTTGTTGTTGTTGTTTTGTTTTTTTTCCCTTTGCTTCCTATGTGGTAAAAGGGAAATTTCTGAGAAGGCTGCTGATAGAAGTTCTGAAAGCTCACATTGCCTGAATGTAACAGGGCTCAGGGCCAACAACAACAAGGAAATGTATTCTGCTATTCCATATTCTTTCACTCCTCTTAATAGAATTTTTCTTTCTCCTCTGCCCTAGGTCTCCCACCAGTCTTTAGGAGGATTATCTCACCTGTTTATCCACTCCAACCCAACCCTCCCCCTAACACTCAACAGCCTACACGGAGACTTTAGATGGGAAAGAATCTTTCTTCCCTTTTCAGAGAAAACTGGTGCCTTTAAGTTGGACTGGGCCCTTTCATTGGCTCAAATGGGGACCTAGAGACAAAGACAAACACCCTGGAGGGCACAGATGGACCTCTATCAGCCCCAATAAACCAGACCCAATTAACCCCTTCAGCTCTGAGCCTGAAAAGCCACTGACTACAGTGACACCTACTGCCCGGGGCACAGCTGTACAACTTGGTGCACCTACCAGGTTCTCAAAAGCAGCCATTTGCTCCTGCGATTTTGGGCTCCATTGAACACCGTTCTCACTCCCCTGGGCTCACATTTGAATGAGGAAACTTTTAACCCCCCAGGCCTTGTCTGGCCTCAGAATCTGTAATTTGGGCCTTCCTAAGGGGCCAGGGTCTTCGCCCCAGGACACCCAACACACTCCCAAGTACAAAGAGATTCCCTCTGGTACTGATCCTACACAAGAGGGAGGGAAAACATGGCTTGGTAGGGGCCCACACCTCCTTCAGAATCCCTATTAAGGTGAAGTCACCTTATTAACAATCCCCTTTGACACCTGCCTAAATGACCCTGGGAACAGTGAAACTTTGACCAAACCAAACTGAATTTCCGGCTACAGAGAAAAGCACTAGAGGTATTTACAAGCTCCACTTTCACAGCTTCTACAATAGCATGTTAATGAAACCAAATTTCTCTTATTCTATGTATTGTCAGATGCCAGAAATTCTGTCCCATGGTAGGGTGGGGGGAACCATTTTAATTGTGAAAGTCAATGTTACACTTTTCTGAAAGCATAGCAAACACGCCTATATATTAATGACAAAAATATCTGCAAGTCTATGTAATTCTTTCTAGTAAGGACAACAAACAATGTCACTAATAGAATCTGTGAATTCCCCCAAAACAAACAAAACAGGTTTAAAACCACATTAAAGTTGACAGGAGCAGGAAGTCAACATGATCATAGAAGTACAGCTTGAATTTTTTTTGGCAAAGACTATCTAATGAGTCTTGACCAAGATAAGTACACATTAGGCACAACCCTAGCAACGCTGAAAATACAAATATCACTTTTCTTTGAGGATGCTCGGAGTACTTTGCAAATATTTTGCTTTTTGCTCCCAAACAGTCTACTTGGAATAGCTGAATGTTACATGGTGATATTCTCATTTCCTAACAGGGAAACAGAGGTGGTTTGCAGTTTACCCAGTGTCACAGAGCAAGCCAGTGGAGGTGCTGAAATAAGAACTAGGCTTCCTAGCGCCTGGGTGGCTCAGTTGTTCAGCATCTGCCTTCAGCTCAGGTCATGATCCCAGAGTCCTGGGATTGAGCCCCACATCAGGCTCTCTGCTCAATGGGAAGCCTGCTTCTCCCTCTCTCACTCACCCCTCCACCCCCATTTGCTTGTGTTCCCTCTTTCACTGTATCTCTCTCTGTCAAATAAATAATCTTAAAGGAAAAAAAGAACCAGGCTTCCTGATTAAAAGCCCATGGCTTAACCACTGGTCCACTGGTCTAGACAATTCTGTCTGAATCACAGTGAGGTCTCCTTCCTACCTCTCATGGATGTGCCTCATCCTTGCACGGTAATTTATGCTGTCTCATAATTGTGGTTATCACTCCATTTACATTCTTCTTAAAATTTTGTGGTCCCATTAACGGGGCACTCTCAGGAAACGGGCTAAGGCAGAAAAATCAGTTATGTGGGAGGCTTGAGTAAACCTATGAAAAACTCAGACACGTTTCAAACTTAAGTCAAATTCAAAGGGAAGTTGACCCACCTATCACTACCTAACTGTCCAGCACCATCACACTAAAATGAGTATTACGGGAGAGGATACTCAGAAAAGTAGCTGCAGGGGCTTACCACGGAGACACAGTCCACAAGGTGGAGCTACTATGGGGTATCCAGCCTGGTGGTCTAATTAACAGACAACAGTGAAACTTTCACTCTTTTGCCCAGAATGTCACACCGGCAGAACACACCTGAACACAACCCACACTATGTACACAGGGTGAAGGTCTGTGACGACGCCATGAATCACACCACCTCACGTGTAGAACCCTGGTCAGTAGAGTAAGGGGGGTAGAGATGGCATCCCCAAAATCTCTCAGAAATCCCACATATTTCTATATAATAAGAGGCTCCTTCCCTCCAAATATCTTTACCCTACAACTCTTTTCCCCTAAGAGGGAAGGTCAATGGTGCTAAATTTGTCTCCATGATTCATTTCTGTTTAAACCTAAAGCCCAAACATCCAGCATTAACCTAATGGACAACAGGTATTAGCTGATAACAAACAGGCCAACAGAAAACTCTCCTTGTTCAAAATGTGAAAGTTGTCCTTTATTAAATCAATCACGCCAGATGCAAATGCACGATGAGGGGCTAGGCATTCTCCAGATGGTAAGAAGAACTAGTGGCACCAAGGACAGACCCCTCTGGATTTCGAAGTTCAACACCTACCTTTCCAGACTTGCCCTTCCCAACATTCTTCATGTCTCCCACAGCACCGACCTGGAAATGGGAGGCATCTTGGACTCCTTTCTACCTCCTACTCAGTAACTCAAGATGTCCCTTGGACTATTCCTTTGGACTATCTCACATCCGACTGCTGTTTTCATCTGAATTCAGGGAATCCAGGCTGGGATGACATCACCTTACGCTTCTGTCTTTGCAGGGACCACACTCCCTGAGCCTTGGTTTTCCGCCTCTGGGCCATCTGGCTTTGAGACACTGGTCATCCTTACAACCAACAGCGGCCCTTACTGATTTAACGGTTGTGGATCTGAACAGCTTTGTCATAACATGACTCCTACAATCCCACTTCTATAAATGAAACAGAACGCCACAAACACGTATATGTGTGTGTATCTATTAAAATTTTTTGAATGGGGGCTCTGGGTAGCTCCATCAGTGAGGCCTCCGACTCTGGGTTTCAGCTCAGGTCATGAGTTCAGGGTCGTGATATCGAGCCTGGCATCTTTCGGCTCCATGCTCATAGGGAATCTGCTTGAGATTCTCTCCCTCTCCCCCGGCCCTTCCACCCACTCATGCTCTTTTTCTCTCTCTCTCAAATAAATAAATAAATCTTTTAAAAATTTTGTTTTAAATGACTATACCAGGACTAGAAAATCTTTTCTGTATTTGTTTTAAATGAATATACCAGGACTAGAAAATCTTTTCTGTAAAGGGCCATTTAGTAACTCTTGGGTTTCGAGGGCCAAAAGGCGAAATTGAGGTTCTTTAAGAGATACTTACATAAAGAGAAAACAAATTTCCACATGCATGTGGGCTATACAGAAACAGGTGGTGGGCCCATTTGGCTGATGAGCCATACATAGTTTGGCAGTTTCTAGAATATACAACAAGTGGTTAAAGTCATGGTTAGGTTTAGGAAATGGGGTAGGGAATTAAAAGAAAATAATTCTTCCCATTTTTTAAAACATTGCTGTATGTTTGTATTTTTATTAAAGGCATGTAGTATTTTCATGATTTGAAAAAGTCATGGAAGACATAACTGGTGGATAGATTAATTAAAATAAAGACTTCCTCAGAGCTTTCAAATTCCTCCATATCCTTTTATTTGACGTAATATTACATACTATCATCTGTGTCTATTAGGATGGTAGTCTCTTCATAATTTACCTAACATCCTATGCCCCTCTCCTGTTTTCACATCTTTACCTCTTGGCAAAGCCCTCCTCCTATTTCAAGGCTTATTTCACATTTCTAACTTCCTCCTTTAATATTACCATACCTATGACAGTACAGGGAAAACTTTAGTCCTCTGATCATCACTTGTCCGTCAATTCAGCATATATTTATCCTGTCTCATTATTAGTCTGTGAGCTCCCTACAGGCAGGGAGCACCCCAGAGCCTGCAGCATTCTCATAGCCCAAACAGTGAGAAATCTACCCTTAGGTGTCCCACCAAGCATCTAACAGCATTCTGGTCACCCTACGCTAAAATACAACTGAAGAATTTTTAATATATATTCTGGGACCAACAGATGAGAGTCAGAAAGATAGAAATGCTATCTTCATGTAATGAAAATATTATTTTTTAACCTTTAGAACTAACTGTCCACCAATGAAATAAGCTGCCTCTTGAAATAACAAATTTCCTGACACTAAAAAGTATTCAAAACACAAGTGTGACCATCTGTTGGGGATTCTGTGGAAGGAATTCCTGCATTATTTATGCCAGACCACATAGCCTCTAAAGCCCCTTCTCACCCAAGAATTTGTTATTCTTGTTGACACGACTGCCATACCCTAAAAATCTCATTTATTTGTTAAAATTAGATGGTCTGGAGTAACAAGGGTGATGAGTGCACAACTCAGGTCATCAAAAATTCTGCTTCTTTGCCATTTGTGCCATTCTAGGGATATACTGAGATGGTATTAACTGGCTTGTTTAAAGCAGGCTCAGTATATTTGATGAACCACCAATTCTAATTTGAAAAAAAGATCCCAGAGCAGAGAGAATTTTTTTTGCTCCTTATTCAGAAAGCCCCTTGGGGACAGTTTTCTTATTGTCCTTATTTATTTGTTTGTTTATTCTGTTTTAAGAAGTTATTGGGTTGCTCTTATCAATCAGCCATCCAAAGGAAAACATGTAAAACATACCACACCTATATTTGGCTTGTCCTGAATCTAGCTTTCTAGATTCTTTAGAATTCTGGGAAAAACCACAGATTCAAAAGGAGCTGAGAAAGACACATCCACCACCTCTCTGGATGTGAGAATATAACCACTGAGCTCTCAGCCCCACACAAAGCCAAAGTTTCGGAAATACACACTTTCCTTTTGAGTTCTATGGCCAAGTCCCTACCAATATCCTCCTGTGGCGGGGTTCCCAGTACCAGGGACATCTCCGGGTAAGCAAAAGAACCAGACCCTAACCCAACGACTTATACCGGTCACCTAAAGTGGGGTCAGTTCATTGTAAAAAAGGAAGAGATACACTGAGGGGCTTTCCCCATCTATCCAAGACCTACTGTTTTCATTCAAAAGCCTAGATAGGGGCAGCTGATGACAGAAGAGATAACAGACAAGAAAGAAAAGTCTGGAAGGAAGAGAAAGAGAGGAATGAGAATCTGCCCCAGCAGCAAGGCCATGTGGCATTAGCACTAAGGTCAGCAAGCAGCAGACACTGACAGAGAAAGGATCACCAAGATGCTACCAGCAAGTTCATATGGAACCTTCTAGAGATCACCGGGGCACCTCCTGCATGTGTGTACACAGCCCCTAAAAGGCCACATGGTTCCTGCCACGTGGAACCTGCACATTCGCAAATTACGTGGTATTCGTAATCAGGAGTCTCTGTACAGCAGTTTCCAAAGTACTTTCAAAAGGTGTCATGACGTCATTTCTTAGAAAACACCTATGTTGAGGCCTGGCGCACAGCTTACCTTTAGCTAATGTTAGTTTTCCTTTCATATTTTCCTTGAGTCATTAAGAAAAGACTCAGTCATCTTCTAAGTCTTCTGGCCATAAAAGCAAATCAGTGAGTGATAATAATAGCTTACAGTTTTCCAGTGCCGTGTGCAGGCTAAGCTAAGCACTTAAATGGATTATCCCAACAGCCCTATTACATAGGGCCCACTTTTTGGACATAGAAACTGAGAACTGGAGAGGTTAAGAACTGACCCAGCATCCTAAGGCTAGTAAATGACAGAGCAGCACTTCAAGCCCAAGCAGTCCGGGTCTAAAGCGGGAGCACTCTGAACGACTGAGCTGTGACACACTAATATACCACGTTGACTCGCCTTCTCAACTTCAGAGGCCTTTACTGCCTTTCTGCCAGCAGACTATTCGCTTCTTGAATATCAGAGAATAAGATGGCAAAACTTCGGCTTTATTTGTAAATAAAAGTATAACTAAAAAGTTCTCCTAAATACAAACACATATGCATGAGTGTGTGTGTGTGCACACACACACATACACACAATTTTAAAAAACCATATCTTAGGAATCCAAAAACAAAATTTGCCCCAAGAGACGGATGCAGACTCCAGGAACTTCTTGCCAGAAGCTTTTCCCCCAAAAGATAGAAGAACATCAGTCAATGTGGTGGCAGTAAACCAGAAGAAATCTACAGAAAAGCCTCTCAGTCAGCAAAAGAATGTTCTAAGGTGTTGGCTAAGGTAATACTTTATCTGTCTGTAAGAGAAATAGAATATTCCAAGAGTTATGCAGACACTGAAGTTTAGTGATTGAAGTAAAAGCAATTTTTATGTAAATCTTCCTAAGACATTACCTACTTATATTCATACATTCTTAAACAGAAAATACCGTTTTCTTGGTGCTTCACAGCAGGACATCATTATGAAGATCAGCAGTACTAATAGGGATGTTATGCAATTATATGGGAGGTGGGGGTGTAGAACTCAGTGGCGTTCTTCGACCCTACATGAAATAACCCCAAATTGCCATGCCTTCCAGGCAGCTTTTTAGGTTTCTTTTTTTCCTACTCTCTGCTCTCTGAACTTTTTGCTTTCATGCTGCTTCTAGTCTGCTCTCTTCGTTTACCTGTGGTTGGACTACTGAAGATCTCAGCTCCATGCTCTCCAGGGTTAACTATAAACGGCATCCCCCTAACCTACCTCTCTCAGGGTTTTTTACTTGTAACATGTATTTATTTATATTCTAAGTTCGCTTCCAGGTTCCAGATGCTTAAGGTGGATGGAAGCTTAACCTCCTATCAAACATAGACGTACTCTAATTTTCTCTTTTAAAAAATGTGTGTTTTTTTTTTTTTTTTAACCAGAATTTGGGTTTCTGGAGAAGTTTTTCTTCATTCATCTGGGAAATTAGGAACCACACCTTTTAAAAGTTAAATATCAACATATAATGGACCAGGAAGGAAAGAGAGTAGGATTCTTTTAAAAAGTAAGATAGAATGCTGTTTTTCTTCTAACACTTTGTTTTTGGTGGAAATCAACTTGAAGTTTACAGTATTTTTTAAGTCACTAATGTAAGTTACTTTGGTAAGAAAAAGAACTTAATATTTGATGTCATTCTTTCATTATTCCTGCTTGATTTTGGTCAACGCATGGATACATAGATATTAGATACAAAAACGGAAGATTTTATGATATAAACGGCATTATTATCCCTCTGTACTTCCACAGTATTTGTATTCCACTCGTCTCGGGTGGCCCGAGTTTCCGTGTTTCAGCATAGTGCCCAATCACGGTGGTATAGCTTTCTGGTATTCCTATTACGTTTCTTTCTCTACTCTCCTATTATTGAACGTTTTGTTTATTTAAAAAATTTGTTGTTGCTGTTGTTTTAAAAAGCACTACAGTGAATGCATTCGTATAAATTACTTGTTCTTCTGAATTAATCCCATAGGTTTAAACATGAATCTTCATGTTATTGACCTAATTAAAAAAAAAAAAATTCCAAGCTTGGTTAGAAATGAGAAATAAAAGAAAAGGAAAAAAAAAGAACAGGTAGGAGAGAAATGAAAGAAGAGTCCGTCTAAGACGTGTTTTCTCCTGAGAAGGCTGCATCTCGTATTTAAAACGCTGGTTGTATCATCTGTTCTTCAGAGCATGCTTGAATGACACTGTGATTCAGGTGAAGATGGGTTTTTTTTTTTCACTGGGATTTCACTTATTGCCAAGTAATTCCACATGTAGAGCAAAATCAGAGTTCTGTGCTTTCTAGAACAACTCTCGTGATTTCTACTTGAGGTTTTTTTTTTTTTTTTTTCATTTTTTTCAATTTATCTAGAAGTAGTTGTATACAACAATGAAACATATCATTATCAAAAGTGATCGGGGACTTTAAGTTTGATGAAGGAAAGAAAAACATCTTTCTTATTCACTGTATTTATATCTAGCACATTCACAGGAACATAGTAGATATTCAATAACGAGTCATCAGGAATAAAGTAGGAATTCAGTAAGCACCTCCTGAAGGAATGAAGAGGGGCGGAGCGGGGGGGGGGGGGCCCTTTCATGGAAGGAAATCATGTTCCCCTACTGTAGAGCACACTTGTGGATGGAAAAGCTTTAAAAATCTTGTAACACATCATTCCTGAGGAATGTACTCAGGAGCATTTGCTGACTGGGGATTTAGGTCAAAGTTGAAAATAAATATTCTGACATTCTCATTATCTGATTATTAAGGAAATAAAATAAATCCTTATTATTAGGGGCACCTGGGTGACTCAGTGGTTTAAGCCTCTGCCTTCATCTCAGGTCATGATCCCAGGGTCCTGGGATGGAGCCCCCCCCCACCAATATGGCTGCTCAGCAGGGAGCCTGCTTCCTCCTCTCTGCCTACTTGTGATCTCTGTCAAATAAATAAATAAAATCTTTTTTAAAATCCTTATTATTAAAAAACATAAAAAGAAACACACAAGGAAATGACTGTTCAATAAAGGGATTACCATGTCTGGAAAAAAAAGATAGTCTGATATAAGTCAAATTTTATAAATTTGTATTAGTATATTCCTCACTCAAGGAGTCAACCCTCTTGAAGGAGGTTGGGATGAAAACTGACCTTGATGATTTGAAATATATCTGTAAGAGTTGAAGATCAGGTTAAGAGATAGGAAAAAAAAATTAAAGGATCTGTTAGTTTTATAGAAATTGCCAGTGTTTCTATAGCACTGCAATGGAAAAATCAAACATGCATCTTTTTCAAATAGGAATGTAATAGGCATTAAAACATAGGCAAAAATGTTTTCCTCCAACAAAAGTTACTATGTTTAGAACTCAAAAGATCTTTAATTTTTTATATGATTTGATACATGGGGCAATATCAATTTTTATTTGTATTAAATAAAGGTCTGCAAAAGTCTTGCCAGGATTTGCAAGGGCATCAAAGAAAAGGGACAATTAAGCCATTAACAGTCACAGACATCATTAGCACAAGCCTGAAATCAAAGTAAAAACTGTGAACAAAAATGGGGTAACTTCTCTTAATTTAACCCCAGTACCCTGCACCTGATAGAGCTCAGTAGCAGAGGTCCTAAAAATACATTATAAAGATTTCTTTGAACAGGGCATTAGATCAGTGCTAACATGACCAGTCAAAGTAAATGCATAAAAAGCCATTTTAAAGCCAGACACCAAATTAAAAGTCTTGCTTATTTTATGGATTTCTCCTACAGAGAGTGTCAGATCCTACATTAATGTTATAAAACAGCATTTGAATAGCCACTGCCTACCTAAAATATCACTGTCATAAATGATATTCTGATTTCTTAAATATTCTAAAATCTATTTAAATACAGGAACTGAATATTTTGTATTATTCCTATAGAAGTAAAAGGTTTGACCTATTCCTAATTACAGCGTTAATGCAGCGATCAGCATGATTACATGTAAATAGAAATCTCACTACACATGCTACTGGGTTGCAGCCACAGGGCCCAGGTTCTAGTTGAAATTCAATGACATCAGCAGAGAATAATCTGCTCAGCTAAACAGGCAGAGAGAGAATAAGCCACTGTGGTCCCAGAAATTTTTGTTTTTGTTCCAAGTTATCAAGGAATACAATGGCCCAAATTTCACAACGTCAGTAGGGACAATAAGGCAGGCACATCTGATGTGGATTTCTACGTGGCACTCACAGGCAGAGATGAATTTTCAGAGCTCAAATCATCTCCCCTTTTCATTCCCACTCCCCCTCAGCCACCAGCACCGAACCCTGGAGCCATATTTCATTTTTTACTGAACACTCCAGGAACAGTCCTCACTTTTTATCAGAATTGGACTAAAACAACAACAACAACAACAACAAACCCATCCCTGAGTAAGTTAAACAGTTCAATGCACCAAGGATATTTATTATAGAGTGAGATCTGCCTAATGAAAGGAATCCCCTAACTACGACAGGGAAGACTGCATTCCCTCTCTAGTTAGAAAACATACTGCCTCTGATACAGGAGAAAGACGGCGCTTTAGCACCTCTAAGATTAGCAAGAAACAAAATGCTGTTCTTAGAAGGTCTGGGATGAGAGAATTCTGAAGGATTTCTGAAATCAAAACAATGATCAAAGTTCATTGTTGCAGGAGTTCCAATATGTCCAATCAAGGCACGTAACGAGACTAAGTTTATACCCAGTTACTAAAATACAACCGTGGCCAATAGAAATTTTTGCCAGTCTCACTATATCTCCTCATTTAATGAAAAATGTAAAAGTCCGAGGTTCAGAACGGAAACAGTCGTCATGAGGAAGGCTGTCGCCTTTCTACAAAAGGTCACCTTGGCCCAGTGACTTGTTACTTAAGACTTTATTCGGTGCTGGCAGAAATTACCCCCAACTGGCAAAAGGAACCGAGACGGGAATGACAATATGGTGCCTGTGTGCGCAACCGCCACAGAGCCCAGTGTTTTGACATTGTTACTGAAACAAACTCAACTATTTGTGAGAGCGAAGTTGAATCAAACAGTTGGTGTGGCAGAAAAAAACATCTGTTTGTGAAGTCTTTTTGTCTAGAAAGTCACTAAGAGAAGGAAGGAGGGAGCACAGCCATCACACCAACACAAATACTACCTCTGAAAAATCATCCAGGGTCTGGTCAAGTGGGAACAGACACCTCACACCCCAGCAGAGCAGGCTGCCCAGGAAGCTCTGGCAACACATGCCTACAGACAGCTCTCTCCTCTGAGGAGCTCAAAGTACCCTCCTTACAACCCAGAAGGTTCCTTTTCATTAATTATTTTGAGTATATTATCTTTCCAGAAGGAAGTGCTAAGCCCTTTTGCCTTCTTAAACAGAGAAGAGTGAACAAAATTTAACTCTTTTCTTGACCTCTATACCATTTGATGGGTATGATCTCCACACCAGCGTAGCCCCAAGACCAGCAGCCTTAGCCAAGTTCCCACCTGGGAACTTGCTGGAACTGCAAATACTCAGAAACCTCCCCAGACCCCCTGACTCAGACACTCGTGGGGTGAGGCCAGGAGATCTGTGTTTTAACAAGCCTTCCAAATGAGTCTGATGGGGGCTCAGGCTTAAGAACCAGGGCCGTCCACTACATGGCTCTGCATTTCTGTGCTCTTGGAGTTTTCTCTGCTTTCAGTGGGTTTGGTTTTCCTTCTATTTGCAGTGGAGTTACTAATATTTCTGCCCACCCTGTATGCCTCTTTTGGTCCCTCTCCCTTCTAATTTGCTGTATCTAATCCACTACAGGCTTAGAAATCAGTCGTCACAGTTGTTAAAAATCATGTGTAAAACACAAATACATAGGATCAAATGAGTAAGGAACTTCATAAAAACCGGGGAAGCACCCCTGTGAGCAAAGTACATGGTTCAAGAACACAGACTTTATCTATTTGGCTATCCAGGGGCTTTTCTGCTTACTTCCTTAATGGCACAGGATTTACTTGTTTTTATTCCTGATGAGTAGCAGTGGTGGCTGAGTAACTGAATGCCAGGAGAGGAAATACTTCTATGGTTTACAAGTGAGTCACTCCAACATTCACCTTAATATTTTTAATATAACATCATAACTGTCATTAAATGTTTGCTATGTGCCAGACACATTTTAAATGTATCATTCACTTAAAGCTTTCCCACATGAAGTAGGTATTATTGTCCCCATTCTAGATGAATAACAAGGGGCCCAGAGCCACTAAGGAACCCATCTTGAGATCACAGAGCTATTAAGAAGCATAGCGAGAACCCAGGTTAGGATTCCAAAGCCCTCCCGTTCCCTTTGTTCCTTTTCTTAACATCACTGGGCTATGTAGCCAAGAAGTAGCCTTGTATGTACTGTGGGCTTAGGGGAGAGAGAGAGAGACAGACAGACAAGAAGAAAGAAAGAGAAAGAGAGAGAGAATCAATCTAAAGAGTTAGAATTGTAATAAATGGTCAATATTCCTCCTTCCTACGAGGAATCAAGGAAGACAAATGACTCAAGTCATGCCATCCTATCCAGAAAGTCAAAACTTCCAGTGTCCATAGGAAGAAAGGTGCCCCCACTTCCTCCCACGTGCTAGCTGTAGGATGCTGTCAGCACTTTCTCTGCTTTCTGCCTGAAGCTAATCCACATTTTGGGTAGCCTTAAAGGATTTCTTAGTCTATTTGCCAGAGGGGGTCCACGTTCCCTTTTATACTCTACCTTGGGGTCCTTACAGTTATTATTTAAGTTTGTTTAAAGCATACATGCTCTTTATTTAGAAAGATCATGAGGTCAGAATCTTCCGGTCCACGGCTAAGGCACTACCACTGACAATAACAGACCACCCAGAACACTACCCATTGAAATGTCCTCTTTACTTCTTATTTTGTGCATTTGCTTATTTGCCTTTTTTTTTTTTTTTTTTTTTTTTTTTTAAGAAAAGGAAGCGATGGGGCGCCTGGGTGGCTCAGTGGTTTAAGCCTCTGCCTTCGGCTCGGGTCATGATCTCAGGGTCCTGGGATCAAGCCCCGCATCGGGCTCTCTGCTCGGCGGGGAGCCTGCTTCCCCCTCTCTCTCTGCCTACTTGTGATCTCTCTCTGTCTATCGAGTGAATGAATAAAAATCTTTAAAAAAAAAAGAAAAGAAAAGGAAGCGATCTCAAGGTCTCTTTCTTACAGTCTAACATTTTGTTAAACATACAGTAGCACTCTGATATGTTCAGTGCTCACTAAAATGTTCAATGTACAAACAGATGCTATGGGTAGGTACTGGTGGGATAAAACACACTAAGCATACTGAAAAGAGATTATTTAAGAACATGTGTCATGAAGTACTGAAGCAGACCTTATGCTCCCTCCTCTCCATCCTTAGAGCTGCTGGAAAAATTCCTTTTCTTAGGGAGAAAATCAGAGGCAAACTTCGTAGTTCAACAACTTGATTATAATCCATATTTAATTGCATAAGTGGGTCTCTACTTTCTAAATTTCAAACCATCCCCTATGGTTTGATTCTTTGAAGAGTCTGATCTTGGGGGTGGTATTTTAGAAAAAAAAAATGTATTCTATAGGTACTTTATAAAATCACCTAAATTAAGGGGGGAATATCTAATTGCTTCTTAAGACTAAACTTAAGATTTTTAGTTTTTAAGATTTTAAACTAAACTTAAGATTTTAGTTATTTCTTTGACAGAAAGAGATACAGCAAGAGAGGGAACACAAGCAGGGGGAGAAGCAGGTTTCGCTGAGCAGAGAGCCTGATGTGGAGCTCAATCCCAGGACCCTGGGATCATGACCTGAACCAAAGGCAGGTGCCCAAAGACTTAGCCACCCAAGCTACCTCTCGTAAGTGAGGTATCTTAGCATTCTGATATAACACATTCACAGCAGAGGGAACAGAAGCATATTATTAGCCTCTTACGTTCTGATGAGGAAACTATTACATAAGACCAAATGTAAGGAGAACAAAATCTTATCCAAAGTTTACCAAATCAGTGGCATAAAAAAGCTCTTTATCATGGACTTTCATTGAACTGTCAACGTTTCTATTGTTTATTTTTGGGCTAGAGGTGGCTGTTTACCTTTCCACACTTGAAGCCCAAGTTTGTCTGGCTGATTCATCAGGGAAGACAGAAGGCAGAGGCCATCAAGCGTGAGTCCTCTGGTTCCTGCAGATCAGGAAGGTATAAGACTAGAGCCTTTCGACTCTGCTGTGGCCTGGTCTTATTTGGAAGTCGGCATTCATAGTATCATACACGGCTCAGCTCACACTGCCCATCTCGGACGCACACCTTCCTTCTGTCTGTCAGAAAAACAATCTCCTCCTCTCTCTCCAGACCCTCATCCCTCCTCACCTTACCAAAAACAACAGAACAGCTGTGCTCTAAAACTAAAGTGGGCTTTTTAAAGTTTTATTCCTTCTAGCACTCTTCTAACTACCAGAAGATCTCAAGACTCTTTTTTCAAATTGCCGGATGGTTCCAATGACTACAAACTTCCCGTCTCCTAGGTTTCGTTCCCCCAAATCACCATAAATTTAAATCACAGAAACACCAATTTTTTCCAAAACCAGTGTCTATCTGAGTTGAGGTTATCTTGACCCTTCACTGACATGTAAAGCTACTTATGGGGTAAAATTCCTACCCCTGAAAACATCTCCACCACTAAATGTCAAGACTTCATCGAGAAGCAGACCTAAAGACCTGCCTTTTTTTTTTTTTTTTTTTAAATAGAGGGTTTGCCGGCAAAATTCAAAAGTCATTTTTGTGATGCGTGCATATATGGAAGCGAAAGTATGAATTAAGTTGACATTATTCAGTTGTGTTTGGAATTATGGTTTGCTTTTACTTTCCTTTGTAAAATTCCATCAAGGTGGAATCCCATCTTTCTTTGTAATGTTTTTTTTTTTCCTGATATACATGGCACTATTTATTTTAGTGAAGCAAAAGTAAAAGAAATATAATTACAGCACCTATCAGTTGCCTCTACTGAGTACCATTTCTCATAAAATGCAGCTGATTCACTCTGCCTTTGGAAATCAGGAGCAGTCTTTCACCTACATAGCAGTAACTTCAAAATCAGTTTCTCTTGGCTTTACTATCTCCATGACCTTCTGGATTAGACTCAGTCCAGATAGTATCTGTGGACCTTCACAAATCAACAGCCGTACAAAGCCAACAGAGCTTGCTGTGAGAACTTGGGCCCTGATTCATACACATCCATATCCATATCCAAATCCAAGATTTTTGGAACCTTTGGCAGAACCCTGCCTTAAATGTCTCTCCTAGCCTGTACAGAAGCTGTCAATTTTACTCCATCTTTAAAAAGTAATATGACATGTGAAAATCCAAAGCTGTAGATCATCTGGGTCTGTGTGAGGTGACTTTGCATCACAAGATGGACTCTACCCTGTCCAGTTCCCTTGCCTCCACATTCCTGGTCCCTCCAGCAGACAGTAAGCCCCCTCAGGAAGCAAAGCTCAGCTCCTGGCATGAAGAAGCTGCTCAATGAGTACACGCCTCATCAATGAAGGACACCCCAACTTGACAAAAGGACTTACTCAGGATCTTCCTCCTCTTCAAGGGCTTAGAGAGTCAGGCCTCCTAGAGCACACCATCAGCACTGGTGGACTTACCCAGCGTTTTCAAGGGCACACCCATGTGTCTCATGCACTAGGCAGACCAGAAAAGATGCGTGAAAGTAAACACATCAGATGGGTGAAACCTCCCAGACTAGACCTTGGCTTTTCAGGACTGATGGTGTGTTATAAAGAACATGGACTTGAGCAGCAAACCAACCTGAGTTTGAATCATAACTTAGTGATGGGGCACGACTGGTGACTACTCTGAGCCTTGATTTTCCAACAGTAAAAGTGAGAATACTACCTTTGAAGGTGCTGTCAGGAGTGAACAGACTACAGAGTAGCTAACATAGTGCCTTCGCTGCCTAGAAGACATGCAGTCAAGGGCAGCTCCTAACATGTGCTGGTTTCCTGAAGGACATCACATCTCTGCTTGCTATCCATAGCAAAGGTTTCAGGAAGTGTCATTCTGATACTTAAAAAATTCTCTCAACCACACAGATCAGCAGCTTGACCCATTTGACCTGCATGGGGATAGATATGCCCTGGGAATTCATCTAAAAGGAAGGAGTAAGGCCCAACTTCAGCATTTAAGGATAGTCATACATATAGAAGCAGAGAGAGAGAAAAAAAAAAATCCCATTGCCGAAAATGACTAATGTGAGGTTTGGGTATTCAAAGCTGAGTAATTAAAAAAGAATAAATGTAAGTGTTAACTGAATCCCGGTTGTTGTTTCCACGAAGGTCGCCAGGGACTGGGGGCGGGGGGAGGCGGGGGGGGGGGCTGTGTCTAACACAGGAGCCACCTAGGAGCTGCTGCAGAACAGTGTGGCCACAAGCTTCTCTGACAGAAGCAGGACTGCCCTGGATTTTCCCATCTTCCTAGCTGCTGCTGACTTTCTGGGAGATCCCATCCAATTTAAGTCTTGATTAATATCAATTTGAACCTAATACCTTTAGATCAGTGTTGAGAGATGAACCACAAATCTTTGTGCCACTTATTCAGACACAGAAGAAAGGTGTTTTATACCATATAGGCTATTTTTTTTTTTTTTTTTAATCTCCAAGACTTCTGATCTTCTATGTAAATGGGTTAGGGCCAGCCTTACTTATAGGAGCAACCTCAACAACAGTATTCATGTAGGAATTCCTGAATGATGCATTCTGGCATGCTTTTTCTCCAATATGCTTTCTGGAAGCAGGGAAAAGGGACTCAGGATGGTAATCAAGGAAATCATTAAATATTACAATCCCAGGGGATCATTGAGGACAAGATTTTATAGAGTGTGTGTGTGCATGAGAGAGAATAAGAAAAAATAACATGGAAAAAGAAGAGAAGGAGCAGAGAAGAAAAAAAAAATCCAAGGCTCTTAGAAAGGGTTCCATTTCCTCTGTTGCTCAAGGACATGACTTGAGCCGTCGTCAAAATGGCCAAGAGTTTGCAAATCTGTCACACAGATTCTCAGGGAATTACTGGGACAGTCACAAAGTCAGGGGAAGGAGACAGCACAATGGTAGTTACAATAAAACTTGCAAACACAATTTCTAGACATTATTAAGTGAGAATGCCCCAGAATATAAAAATACCTGGAGTGAGGAGGGGGGCGGTTGGTCGTACGCAATTCTGAAACCAGCACAGTTTTCTGTAGGGTCTCTACTAGTCTGTCAAAAGCATACCAAGGTCAGGCAGCTAATGCTATTTGTAAAAATAAATATAACAAGACTGAATTTCTTCCTGTATTTAAAAAAGTTTTCAAATATTTAAAATTTACACTTCAGGTAATACATAAATGTCATTCTTAACCTTATTTTATCTGCTTTTGGTGAGCGGAGAAGGGAGGAGAAATTGAGGAATAAAGGACATACAATAATTGCAGTAGATACTATAAAAATCAATACATGAAAAATATCATTTAAAATTAAAATAATCTCAAAATTCAAACCATTTCTCAATGAAGTGACCACAGTAATACTGCAATATATTCAATTATAAGTTAAGATCCTTTCAAATAAAATTAATTTTAAAAAGTTCTTAAACCAGGGCACCTGGGTCGCTCAGTGGGTTGAAGCCTCTGCCTTCGACTCAGGTCATGATCCGAGGGTCCTGGGGTTGAGCCCCGCATCGGGCTCTCTGCTCACGAGGGAGCCTGCTTCTCCCTCTCTCTCTGCCTGCCTCTCTGCCTACTTGTGATCTCTGTCTCTCAAATAAATAACATCTTTAAAAAAATAAATAAAAATATTTTAAAAATTAAAAAATAAAAAGTCCTTAAACCACAGAATATTTGATTTCAAAGCTTGAAGATTTTTTAAATTTTGTATGTATAACTATTCTTATAGTGATAATAGCTATTCCCAAAACTCAATAGCTTAAAACACCATTTTGTTTTAGTGAGTCAGGAATCTGGGAAGGGCTCCCTTAGAGTTTCTTATAGTTATAGTCACAAGTCTGTGGGTGCTGCATCATCAGAAGGCTCCACTGGGCTGGCCACCCAACACAGTTCATCTGCATGGCAGGCAAATGACAGTTGCTGTTGGCTGGGCATTTCACTGAAGCTGTCCACCAGAGAGCCCACCTGTGGCCTCTCCAGCAAGGCAGTGTCAGAGTCGTTGAAATTCCTTCATTGCAGCTGATGCCCCCCACAGCAGAGGTACCAGCCTAGAAGACTGCGTGACAGTTACCATGGCCTTTCTGAACCAGCCTTGGAAACCTTGGAAGTCATGAAGCATCAATTCCATTATTCTACTGGTCCAAGGAGCCATAAGCCCACCTAAATGCAGGGAGATACTAACCTCACCTTTCAATGGCAAGAGTGTCAAAAAGTTACGGTGTCATATTTTACAACTGTCACAATGGCTTCCTGAGTCCTTGCATTCTCTAACATTCCTTGCAGGAATGATCATTTGCACCCATAAACATGAGTTTACTGTATACAAACAAGCTTTGTATACAGTAAGTGTTCATTAAATGTTTGGAAGGTGTATCATGAATAGTCTTCTCAGTGGAAACAGTATGGCATAGCCACTAATGAACTCACAAAGGAGTGACTGAAAATATGGGGCAGATATGAACACTTTACGACGAGACTTCGCAGAGGAACTGGGCCCGTTCTTAAATTTGTAAGGGAATGAAAATAAGCACTGTTCAGTAACGAGAACACTACCAAGAGCTTACTCTATCAGCTTGAAAGTGAGAAAAATATGAACTTGAATCCTGAACTCATCACTTATAAGTTGGACCTTAGAACACATTTTTTCATCCCCCCCCCAAAATCTCTTCTCTCATTTTTCAAACAATCACAAATATTTCCACCTATCTCATATTCTTGTGAGGATTAAATGTGTAAATACCTGTATCTAGCTAAGATTAGGGCCAGAGTTGGCACTAAATAGTAATGTATTGTTTTTATATCATTATTACTATTTTAAAATTCTCAGACCATTCCATGGAACATGGGAAGCACTCATAAGTGTTAGTTATTAATATAATTACAGCTCACTAACCCTCATTCTGTCCAGTTTCCATCCACCTCTCTACCTTCCCTCTATAGTCATTTTACAATTTGACAGATCAAACTTTCAGAACCTCTTTATCCCCTCTTTACGTTCTGACAAACATGAATAAGAACAATGAAAATGCCCAAAGCTGGCAACTTTAAGAAGAACCGGGCATTGTAAGATGCTTGAATAATCATATAATCAATAGGTGATTTTTATCAGTTTCAAACTTTCGTAAGAAAAAAATTTCCACCTTGATTATTGCAACTTCAGAATCTTACTAGCCTATAGGAGAAGGTAAAAAGGTGAAGTCTTTTTCCTTCGACAAGGTTCTATGATGGGATGACTATCTCTTCAGTAGAGGAAACAGGACCGAGAAACAAACTTTGTGTGGTATGTCTAGAGGTCTTATGCTATCAAAGAATGAGCAGGGATAGCTTTTGTCCTAGAAGGCCTATAGAATAGAATTTGTGGTTAAATCATGCTATAGGTCACACTGGAATTGGTTTGTCGTGTTTTATTAATATTAAACTGAAAATGAAGTGGACCGTAAGTTCTGTGAGGACAAGACAATGTCTTGCTTGCTCCCCCATTGCATTTCTGGTACCCACATGAGTATGTGGCACTTAGCAAAGGTTTCAGGAGTTCCCTGTTAAAATGAGTTGCAGAATTTCATGTTAAATAAATGCCTGGGGAAAAAAATCCTCTAAATATTTTAACCTAAGTATTTTGACTTTGAGGTCTACAGACAACCTTATTTTAGCCTATTACAATCTTGTTTTTCCATTACGAAAATATATCTCCCTTTTGAAAGTAAGTTTGCTTTTTTAGTTCACTGATGAAGATAATCCGGATAAAGCAGAACACACTCTTGAGGCAGGAAAAAAAGGAGGGGGCAAGCTTCAAAACTGAAGGTTGAACCCACAAAAACAAGCACACAAACTGCTCTACAGATCTGCAAATGACACTCAAGAACCAAAATGAAATTGGCTTTTGCTTAGCAAAACCCCAATTAGAATCATGAGAAATAAGCCCTTGAAATAAAAATGACACCTATGTGACAGTGAACCAGTTTTAAAGCATCAACCCAGAGGGGGCAAATGCTTTCAACTAAGCCCCTTGAGAGGGGAGGGCATCCACCCCAGGCAGCTTCTTCATGCTTTAGTTTATTGTGTTCTTTATTTGAACAGGATTAAGCCGAGCACGCACGCGCGCACGCGCACACACACACATACACACAGATGATTTTTCCCCTCTGCATCTGGTCAAGGCAGATGTCTTTGAAAAATCATTAGTAAGTAGAATGCCCCTTCCTTCTCTTCTCTAGAAAAGAACCTCCTCCATGCTCATAATCGGAGAGCAGTGTCTGGCCTGGCCAGCCTCCTCACAACCCAGCCTGGGTCTTCATGAGAACTGCCCTGCTTCCCACAGCGGAACACAGTGTGCCATGTAAGTAAGAATGTGGCATCTCTCTGTCCCAAACGTCAGCTTCCAGGCCCACCTGATGAAGTCTCATCTTCTGTGGCCTCCTCTGTCTCTCAGGGGGGAGGTTTCTCTATAGCTGTCTGAAATGGCTGCCAGAGAGGACCCAACATGCGTGTGAACTGGAACAAGGGCACACACGCTCTCACAGGCACACCCACCCACCCTTCCCCAAGCAATACCATCCACACAGGCTGCAAGGCTGTCCTCATGCAGCTCAAACTGAGCTGAGCAAAAACTTTGCCCAGCTTTCTAATTTTACAGTTTTTACACTGAAGTGAGACCCCCCCACCTCCTCCATGTAAACTCCCATTCCCTCTGTTAGCTTTAAATGTTAAAAAAATAAAAATAAAAATAAAAGGAATAAAGATACCTACTTTTTTAACATCAAGAGATCCAAACTGACAGAAAGTAAACACAAAGACATTAGCCCATGACTTAAAAAAAAAATCACTTAGACCTACAGCCTCACAGGTATCTTACTCTAACAGAATTTTAAAAAAGAAAATGTATTACCAAACATCCTCTTTCAGATTTAATAAAAAGAAAATCTTTATATTTATAACTTTACAAGGGTTAAGATTTAAAAAAAAAAAAAAAAATCATCTGCCTTATGTTCTCAGTGACCAGCGGGACAGATGGTCAAGAACATCATTAGTTAAGAAAGCTCTCATTCATTATCCAAAAGTCCCTTGGGCAGGCTTGGTGTGGGGTGTAAGAATGTTCCAGAATGTGATATTTGAAGAATGTGTTCGTGTCTGAGATATGAGGCCATGCAGTGGATGTGGGGGAGGAAGGGAAAGAACAGACAGCCTGTTGTGATCCAAACAGCAACCACGAACACCTCAACATTGGTTTGCTACCCAGACACTTCCAGCTTCTTGTCCACAAACTCCCTCGAAGAAAACAGGTAGAGGTCACCACAGCTGCCAATAATCCCTTCGCCTCTAGACAAAAGTACCTCACAAACAGAAAACTTAAAGAAACTGGAAGAGGATAGGCTGCTTGAAATTGTCACTCTGTGGGCACCTCTCTTCTGGGTCCACACAGAAGATGGAGGAAGAGATAGGGGGTCTGATGTGTTCGTCTTGGTAACAGAGTTTCCATGGGTAAAATCTCTCTATATTTAAATCACTATTCCACTGGTGTAACTGAAAGCGTATGTCTGTGTTCAGATGGGGGGTTGGGGAGGGCAGGAGGGTGCCAACAAGACCAGTAAACCTGATGGAAAGACCAGAATCAAGGGCTTGGCAACTGTCCAATGCCCTATATCAATTTATAGCTATCTTTCAACTTAATCTCTTAAGAGTATCCATCTGAGGGACTCTGGGAGACAGACGAGTTTCTTGGCCCTTCGGCTCTCTCCTTCCATCCAGCACTGAACACCTCCTGGGTGTGAGGTGTTATGCTGGGAACCCGCAGGAATATACGAGAACCAGAGATATGGGGATCCCAGGTCTGCCATTCTGAGGGCAGAGGCTACGCATGAGAGAACATCAGTCAACACAGCTTCTGAAGCTGGAAAAAAGTCTTCAAAACAACCATATATTGCCTTTTTGCCAACAATTCACTGTAGTACTTTGATTGGAGATCTCCAAAGAGGAAATTAACGAGAAGCCTTAAGCTATAAGTAGGAACCAGAGTCACCAAAGGCAAATAGGAGGTCAGCTTCAGAACAGGCAGCAAACATACCAGAAAAAGAAGGGCATGTACCGTAAAGGAGAAGATCACTATTCAACATCCCCAACTGGTCTCTGTTTTCCTTCCAACTGCAGCTCTCACGGTTCTCAGAAAACATCTCAGGCAGAATCTTTAACTGACCTCAAGGGGGAAAGAGCTAATAACAACAATAATAATCATTTTCCCACACTGGGTACTTACTGTAGGCTTGACACTATGTCTAATGCTTTAGATCTATCAGCTCATCTAGTGCCCGGAACTCTCTCTCCGAGGCAGATATTTTTGCCAATTTACATACAGGAAAACTGGCCCAAAGTCACATGGCTAGCAAGTGACAGTGGCAGGAACCAGGTATGTCCCCTTCTAGTGTCAGGGCTCCTAACCACTTCACCATGAAGGGTTCTCCTGAATCCTGGCCAAGACAGGTACAGACTTGCCAAAATTAACTTTACTAAAGAATTAAGAAAAAAGTAAAATATAAATACAAATTTAAAAAAGCAAGTTAAAATCCAAGTCTCTTTGTGTTAAAATCCAAGTCTCTTAACATCAAAACTTAAATGTTAGTCAATTAGTAAATTCACCAACCCATTTTCCTCCCAGGGTGTTATGAATAACATATAACACGTGTATATACGCTTTCCATACTTTAAAACACAATATTAAACTCCCTTATTCTTTCTAGGAATATCCCCTCTCTATCCCCCAACCCAAGGACTGAGAACATCTCGGATGAGATATCACAGTGGCTGAGGATTCTGCTTTAGATATTTTTGTGCAATCTAAAAAAAGGTATTAACATTTAAATTTTTGTATCTTCAAAATGAAAATCTATGCCTATCACTTTATAAAACAAGCCACAGGAATAAAGTTAATGAATCTTCTTCATAGAGATCTCAGGATGAGGGGTATACATGTAAATGAGACAAATGGGATTTCTGTGCTCGGACCGAAGACATCTCCAGTCATTTTGTACTGACTTTGTGAGTTTTCTCCTATCTCTTGAAGCTCTCGGGCTCTGGGCTCTTGGAAGTCCTGCCTTCCCCTCTGCTCTCCTTCTCTTGGTGCCCTTTGGTTCACCCAACTTTGTTGAGGCTGTTTCTATCCTTCTTAAAAGTTCTTTTTCTTTGCCATTTATTCTGAGCCAATATTTGGCCACCTGTGGGCTGTGCAGGGGCATTATCTTCTTTGAAACCCGGCTGCATCCTTCTGCCCCTTCTACATCCCCTGCAGAGTTGGTACTTCCTGAAGATGGGCTGCCACGAGCCGCTAGTCCCCGACTGGGGCACAGGGGATGCGTTCTTCTCCTCAGTAACTTCTGCAAGTTCTTTCATTGGAAACACCTTTAAGAATCTTCTCTTCCTCTCTCCATGTCTAGAGCCGAAATCTTATCAATGCAATTTATAATACCAATGTTCCTAATCCACACCAGCCTGCCCAGTCAGCAGAGACGCAAAAGGAAGGACCGTTGGCTCTTAACCAACACCGGTCCACTTAAACGTGGATTTATTTATTATTTTTTTTTTTAAATAAATTCAGTACTGTTAATGTATCTTCTCTTCCTTATGATCTTCTTAATGACATTTTCTTTTCTCTAGTTTATTTTATGGTAAGGATAAAGTATATAATACATATAACATACAAAATATGTGTTAATCAACTGCCTATGTTATCCGTAAGGCTTCTGATTGACGGTAGGCTACTGGTAGTTAAGTGCTGGGGAAGTCAAAGGTTATATGTGGATTTTTGACAGTGTGAGGGTCAGCACCCCTAACCTCTGCATTGTTCAAGGGTCAGTTGTAGAAGGCTCTTCCTTCCTTACCCAACAAAATCTGGCAGTCCTAGGTCAAAGGCAGCCCCAGAGTGTCACTCCAGTGGGGAGGCCAATGCTTTTATCCATCAGACGGCCACTTCTCAATATATGACAAGGCTTTGAGGTCAAACAGATTCCAATTCAAACTCCAACTCTCACAAAGCTCTCTGATATCAGGCAAGTCATTAAACCACTCCAAGCCTTTGTTTACTCATCCTCAAAGTGGGGCTGATGATACTGGCTATCTTATCACTGCTATGTTATTTACTAGGGATAATGTATATCAAGTCTGCACAAAGGACACAGAGGTAGACTAGCATTATTTATCCAAATAGCCTCTATCCCTTCTGAGCAAAGCAGAGTTAAAAATAAAGTCAAGTCCTTCTGTCCCCAAATACTCCTGGAAATAAATGAGTCGCCACCAACAGTCTTTCCTAGATGTTAGGTCTGACCTTTCTTCCTTCCCTCCTCCTTCTTCCAAGAGGCCTGAAAACCCACTCCCGCACCAATCATTTCTAATTTTATCAACATGCTAATAAGCATGAGCCTTATGACCCCTACTTTAGTGGAGAAATGGTAGAACCATAAAGAAAAATAGGACTCTTTTAAAATCATTACTGTTTTTTATTACACTTCGAAGCTTTCCACACAAGCCTTGGAGGAAAGCTACAAGAGCTCAGGGGCTGTTAGTGGAACACCGGCCATGCTGTGGTGATGAGGGTGGCCGTTCTGAACTTTGCTGTTAGAAGACCATGTCCTGTGGTCCTGAAGCCCGCCTGCGCTTGATGAGCTATTTGTGCCTTTAGAGGAAAGTTTAAAAGATGGACAGCTAAAGATTCAAAGAAAGGAGGACTAGGGCAAGAATGGACAAGAAGGGCATAAAAATGAAAAGAGAGCCACAGAGTCAAATAAATTAAGCTTTGTCTCTGGCATCCACGGCCAGGATGACAGGAACTGCTTTGTGCTGGGCTCTAAGGGAAGGGAAGCTCCCAACTCAGCACAAATTCATTGGGGCCCATCCAGGGGACTAGAAAGGAAAGGAGACAAAGGGGGGATTTCCACTCCCAGATCCTAATGACCATTGGCAGAGGAGGAAAGATAGGGAGGAGAGAGAAAGAGAAAGGTCTGGGTGGGTGCTAATTTCCTGAACTATGTCCACAATGACATATGAAAAACCCCAAGGATACGATCATCCAGATATGGGAGCCCTGGCTTCTGAATATCATGAGAGATCCCTTGTCTTCACCAAGAAACCCGGGCAAGGCCGAGATCAAGTTTTCAGGGTTCGGTCTGGTCTGGGGCTCACCAGTGTTGAGGAAACCTCTGCCTCACTTTCCAAAAAGAAGGGCAACCTCTTCAGGACAATGGTCAACTGCCTTTAAGAAAGGAAGGATGGGGGAAAATTAGATTCATGAGTGAATGCAGAAAATGTAAGAAGCAAATAGTAGCTCTACGTATCTTATATTTTTACTCTTTTTATTGGAAAACTAACGAGTAAACACCCCCCCAACCTTCAAAAGAAAGTTTCCTCTGAGTCCTTAAAATCTGTGTAGTCAAGGTTTAGACACACATTAAGAAAGGAGTTGCTAGGGGCGCCTGGGTGGCTCAGTGGGTTAAGCCGCTGTCTTCGGCTCGGGTCATGATCTCAGGGTCCTGGGATCGAGCCCCACATCGGGCTCTCTGCTCAGTGGGGAGCCTGCTTCCTCCTCTCTCTCTCTCTGCCTGCCTCTCTGCCTACTTGTGATCTCTCGCTGTCAAATAAATAAATAAAATCTTAAAAAAAAAAAAAAAGAAAAGAAAGGAGTTGCTAGATGTTCAGTCTGCCAGATGACCCCAGACTGAAAAGTGAATTCCAAATTACCAACCCCAAAACCTTCTTCCTATTGCCTGCCTTGTTTATAGGCATTCACAGCCAAAGAAAAGAAGTTAGAAGAATATTCATTTTCTTAATTGTTATATAAATGTCTCAGACTGACCTATAAAACGTATGGCATCACGGAAGCTGTAACGCACTCCAAAATACATGTTTACAAAATGCAAGACAGGTGTTTGGATTCATTTCAAATGTATTTAAGAAAAAAAAGAAAAACCAATATGCTACTCCCCAAACAAAGAATACCACAGTGTGCGGTAGTTAATTTTGGAGAAAAGAAGCACATATAATCACTTACATTTTTGAAGTAAAGGTTAATTTGCAGGAAACGGGAAGTTAAGACGTGTGTAATTAACCTGAAGGTACATAATATAAAGAACGGAAGGCAAGGACTAATGAAGGAACTAGAAGGAGCTAGCACAGAAATGCTTGCCGAAATGACAAACGGCTGAAATATCTCTTCTTTAGCTCTTTCCCTCCTGTAACCACCACACACAGAAGCACTGGTCATGGGTCAAAATGTGCTGGAGAACAGCGTTCCTCCAAGTATGGTTCCCCAGCCCTGCGTTCATCCCCAAACTGATCATTTTCCACACCCACAGGATAACTACGGCCTTTAAAAGGGCACAGTTAGAAGCCTTTACAGCATTTTGTAATTGAAGGAACATCCAAGCAGGTGATCACGCTTGTAGTAATTTATTTTTACTGTATTTTGTAAATGTGTCAGCGCACAGTGGACCGGAAATGGAAGGAGAGGACAATACTGGTCTTCCATTGCGGGCAGTTTGCAGAGCACTGCTTAAAAAGCCTAAAATCTAAAATTGCAGATAGTGAGCACTCCACATGGACTCAATAAAAATACACGGAAATCTTCCGTTGTTCAGGTTTTACCCTGCAGAAGCCCACCTGGCTAGTGTGGAAAATGGTAAGAGGCTCAGAGTGACGGCTGCTCTAGCCCCAGACGTCAATTCCACTGGGAGCCGCATACCTGCTGCTGATCTAGTCCCTACAAAGCAAAACCCCACATGATCTTTTCATTTGCTTCTTTGTAAAAAGAATTTCTGCCCAGTCTTCTAGAGAGGAAAAAGGAAGTATAATGCTAATTATTAAACACACCAAATATTTATCTATCATTAAATGTAAAAATCCATGAGCTGCTAGGTGGGTTCTTTTCTCTCGCATGCCTTACTTTTGAAAGGAGTATGTTACAATACATGGATTCCATTACACCCGCTACCTCTCCTTTTTGTTTTCCTATCTGTGTTATGACGACATCACTTCTATCTTTTAAAAATATTTCAGAGTTTGGCCTAGAATTTTTTTGCCCCTGGAATTCTGTTTATGAAGATGCGTGGGTATAAAAAAATGACTTTTGTCATAACATTAAACACATCAAAAAAACCTACCTAAACATTCGTACCTGAGCACAAGTATAAACATACATCCACAACACACTCATAATAAAGTCCCACCAGCAAAATCCTCATCGCCTCACTGTGTGATCACTGGGAAACGACATGCCCAAAGATGAGAAGGCAAGGACAGTCTCCTTAGTTACCATCACTAAGTGTTCACTGAAATAAAACTTTTTAGCTACTGCCCTCGCTACATGCCAGTTTCAAGTTCACTAGTAAAATGCAAATTTCACTAAATATGCAGGCATTGGTCGGCTGCAGAAGGGAAGGGCACTTATATTGGGAGAGCCCAGGGAGAAAGCAGATGGGGAGGTGCAGACAAGGAATTTTGAAATCCCATTAGTAAACAAACACTGGAATCTTATTGGCCCATGTTATCGAAAGGCTTTGGTATTTCGCCCCTGATACAAATGCTGGGGTCACCATGCGGGAAGGTTAAGACACAGACCTTGCGCTCCACACCACTGAAGCATGTGAACAGTGAACGCCTGCCCCTACATCTTCACGAACAGGGCCTTCCTTTCCCATCAAAGACCTTTGTGGATCGGAGCTGGAGTTGTTTATCCTGCTTTCTTTTTCTATTAGATTTACTTTCCCCATGTTAAACCCTGTCAACTTTACTGCCCTGAAACCTGTCTTCAGAATAGGACTTTCTGCTTTGAAGACCCCTTTTAAGAAATGTCAAGGGGCAGTAAACATAAAATGGGATCCGTAGCACCACCAATGACAACAAAACCGGGGCCCAAGCTAATCAGCCTCCTGCATAAAACACACACTCTGTCTCCGTTTCTCTCACACACAGTAGCCGCCCAATAAGATCGGCTGAGCAATGTAAGCAGCAGAGTAGGAAGCAGCTGAAAAGAATTCCTGCTGTGTTCTCCCCTCCTGCCTCCCTCCCAGTCAAAAGGGTTCAAGGAAAGAATGTTTTATTACACACTGCTGTTCACAACGAGCCAGGCAAGTTTATGCTGCCTGGGGGCCCAAGTGGGGCGAGTTTGGTCATCTCCATATGTTCTCAAAGTGAAATCGTTCCCTCTCATTTTTCAGGCCTGGTCTAATTTCAAGCAAGCCAGAGACACACCATACAGACGGGGCAAAGCAGCATGTCCGCTCTGAGAGGGAAGTGGGCCCCCAGCACAGGAGTCGCCCCAAAGGGATGTAAGCGCTGGTGTATTCCCACTTGCCTCCCAGTGTCCTTTCCTCCTTACCTGTAGCTGCCCGGGCCTCATGTGGGGTTCTGCTCAGGGTCGGTGCGGCGCGAATGGAGACAAGCCTGCATCAGGAAAGCCCTGGGAGTCCACTGGCCACGACTCTAAGCTCACAGGTGAAATCCGTCTCAATGACATCAGGAGATGAAGGTTCAAAGGAGGCAGCACCCACCAGGCTTTCCCCAGAACATAAAGAAACCACTTAGGGATTTAAAAAAAAAGAAGAAGCTGAGGGGCGCCTGGCTGGCCTGGCGGGCTCAGTCGATAGAGCGTGCAGCTCTTGATCTTGGGGTTGTGAGTTCAAGCCCCACATTAGGTGTAGAGATTAATTAAAAATAAAATCTTAAAAAAATAAAAATAAAGAGAAACTGACCTTGCAACTTGTGAAAACTGTTACAAGTGCACCCTAAGGCTGGAGACCAGAATAAGACTCCTGGGCCTCACGGGGGCTTGCCTCACACCAACAGCTGGGAAAAGGTTCTGTTTACAAGTCAGTTGGAACTCCTGAGGCTCTGTCTAGCAGGCAATCTCTGAAAACAGGTGAGGCTAGCCAACAACACTAGGAACACGATATATGCTACTATTGTTTTTAGATTTTTTTTTTTTTTTTTTTTTGACAGAAATCACAAGTAGGCAGAGAGGCCAGCAGAGAGAGAGAGAGGAGGAAACAGGCTCCCCGCGGAGCAGAGAGCCCGATGTGGGGCTTGATCCCAGGACCCTGGGATCATGACCTGAGCCAAAGGCAGAGAGGCTTTAACCCACTGAGCCACCCAGACGCCCCCTACTATTATGTTTTTAACAACAATCATCTTGCATGTGTTATACTTGCTTACCATTCGTTCTAGGAACAATTTCATTTTGTATTCACAACAAAGCTAGGAGAGGCGAAGGTCAGAAATTATCACCCCCATTTTATAGAAGTAGAAACCAAAGCTCGGGATTGCTAAGCAATTTTCCAAAACAACCTCGCTAGTAAACTGAAAATAAAACTCACGTGTGTCTCTTTCCACTACATCCCAGGCTACCTTCAGAAAGAAGCCTTAGCTTTTTAGAAGCAGTAAAAAAGCATTTCTCCTGTTTTCCCCCATATTGCCCATTCTTCTTAAGGATGGGAAGAAAACACCCACTACCACTTTCATCCATGTAACTCATGCTCCAAAAGTCACATCTGAATCAAAGAGCACTCCCACTGCATGCCACTTCAATACACCTTCATCCTTCTTGCTCTGGGCCAGATTTAGGGGTTACCTGTGTCTAATATAGAATCTTAAGTACTCACAAAAACAGGAAGGAATACTGATGACTGTGCCCCTTGTCTGCGTCAATGTCATTTGCACTCCTGGAACCTGACACTTGAGACTTTCCTGAATCCTGTGCTTTGTCGAATACGCACATTTGTCCACCAAAGTCGTGCCACAGGGCTGCCATCCACCTCCCTGGAAACCCCAGATATTCTTTAGTTTTACCTCACTCCGTTTTACCAGAAGGTTCCCCACAATAACCAAATGATGTTTTTTCAGCGGCAGGGTCTGGGGTTTTTGTTTTGTTTTACAGTCAGTGTGCCTTCCCAACCCCCCCCCCCCCCCCTCCGGCTCCCAGGCCGTCAGTAGGCATTTGGCCCACTCCACTCCTCCTCCAGGCCTGACTTCTCTCTCACACACTGGCTCCTGCGGGCTTCAAAGAAGCCCAGTGGCAAAAGAAACACCCTAGATTTAAAAATAAAAAACAACCTGCTGATAGTGGAACTCAGTTCTGGGAGTATCAGGTACAACTCACTGTTAACCTTGCAGCCAGCAGAGAACGACCAAACCCATCTCCCTGATTCACGCTCTCTCCAGAAGTTATAAAATCTACGATATGTCAACATCATGTGCACGTAATACTGAATGAATGAATGAATGAATGAATGACTACTCTTATCCTATAATATGCACTTAAGAGAAACCTCACCAGACTCTTACAGAAAATATTAATTATGGAACAAGCAAAGGTCAATGACTACTCAGATGTTTACCCTTCCATGGCACATACAACTTTAAAGCCATGTTTACATGTCTTGTCACCATCATTTAAATGTTTTACTTGCTTACAAAATTTTTCTCAATGATTTTTCATGATTTGCTGTCCTATGAGCAATGCGATGAGCATGAATGTCCAGGCAATGAACATCGTGTGATGCTGACATTTTGTCCTTAAGCTCAGGCCCCTTGAAGACATTCCCAATATTCCAGTTTTCACAAGTTACTAGGAAGCATGACCTTAAGCCAGCATTTATTTCCTGACCTCCAAAATGAAAAAGATTCATAAACCAAAAAAAAAAAGAGAGAGAGAGAGAGAGAGAGAGAGAGAGAGGAAGTTTTAGCAACTATTTTTGGACCCCATAAACAAAACTGGTTTTTCCAGAGAAAGAGAATCCTTTAACCTACTTTGAGGACTAAAACATGGCCTGAACACATTTGTGGTCAAAGTTTTGTCATTAGACAGGAAAAGTACAAAGGTACAATATTTAAAATGCTATAGTTTTCTTTGTTTGTCTTTTCTTACAATTAGCAGCCATCTAGTCCAACAGTAACCTTAGAAAATACTATTTTTCGAAAGAGGCTAGTTCATATGGTTTAGTGTTGGGGGACTGTTCTTGCTACTGAGGCTCAGTTGCTGGGTGATCATTAGGAAATGCTCCCCGGAAAGTGCCCTCGAAGGCTTTCTGCATTGCTGTATCTGCTCCCAGGACCACAACGAAGATTTTAGCAGACTGTGAACAAGCTCAAAATCAGGACATGTTGACCTACCAGCTATAGCACAGAGACACCAAAAGATCTACCGAGCTGTCATCTCACCTGTTTGGGGGGTTTCTTTGCTTATGTCTTCCCAAGCTTTTCACAAACAGGTAATGGGGAGTTAAATATTTGGGACCAGGCACTCATCTTGCCTTGCAGCCACAGGGCTAGCCCCAGTGAGGCAGCCAGGAACTTCAAAGGGCGCCCCCAGTTTCACGGGGGACAGAGCCAGGGCCCGAGGGCACCCTTTTAAAACTCAGGAGGCCATGACTTCATTCCCTACCCCAGGTCACCTGAGCCACGCCGTGCACACACAATGGCTATCAGTCCTCAGTCATAAGGCAGAAGAGTTCTCTACTTGGCCCCTGTCTGACTCTGTCCAAAAAAGGAAAACAAGAGCTAGGTCCCTGTATGGGTTCCTCCCACTTTTTACTCACTCCTGCTCTCCCTGTGCCTGTACACAAGCTACTTACACAAGTCATGTTTTTCGAGCTGCTCGGCCAAAGCTGGAGACATGAAACTCAGAACTCCGAAAATACTTCTGATGTCTTTCCTAGTCTCTCACACACGCTCATGCTTCACCCAAATGACCCTTGCCGTTTTCATTTATGACACGGTTTCAGAATAAAGATGGAGGCACCCGTTCTGTTTAGAAACACCCGACATCCTACCTGTTGGGTATAGCTGGTGTCTTCGTTTAGGGTCACATCTTCCCAGAGACTCTAGCTCCAGGGGTCCTAAAAACCATCCTTTTTAACTGCTTTGTATCTGTGGCCATTTGTCCCACAGATTGCTGCTTTGACCTCTAACATCTTGCCAGTCAAAACTTATGCTTCCTCCTTTAACTACTGCTGGTCACAGTTTACTTTTCTAAAGGAAATTCTGGCCCTAACTGAATTCACATAAACTTTCCATTTCACCAGGATGCCTTCTTTCCTTGGCTCCAGCGCAAATCTTTTCTGAATCTAAGTAGCGTCTCTTAAAGGCCCTCCATGCGTGTTTGTTTTCCAATTTGAGAACATCTCCCCGCACATGCATAAAACATTAAAAGCTTCAGTCATGTGTCCAAAGTCACTCTCAGCTGGGAAGAGTTGGTCTTCACAGGTAGCTCTGCTCACCCCCCCTTGGGCTCTGCCTCACAAGTGTGGCCAGAAGACCCTGTCCCTTTGCTGTCCACAGCAACTTTACTTTCTTGAATGCCACTTTGATAAACGCACATTTACTGACCCAGACTCTCATCAGTTCAGCTCTGGTGTCAATTTCTTTTCCTTTGTCTCACAGTGGAATTAAACAGCGCACTATCTAGTTGTCAGAATGCTTCAAAGAACTTCTACCTGTTTCTTTCAACGGCCTTCTCAGCACTCGAGAACAGAGAAGACCAGGACATTTCAAATACCATATTTGTGTATTATGACTGGCTTTGGGTCTTACAGGAGTGGCAGACGTGGAACTCAATGCCAGCTTTCTGGCTCTCACAGACATGGTTAATTCATCAATACAACTCTATCCCGTGAATATGTAGTAAAAAATAAATTGGGTCTGAGCCCCATAAAGAGGAGAAAGAGGGGCATGGCATATTAATGAATGGCGAACTAGAAAATTTGTTTTTGACTGTGCCTCCACATTTGACTCACTTAGGAAAAAGAATGAAAACACACAAGAGACCCTTTTGCTGATCCCTCCCCTGTATTATAAACTGGCACTTCTTGTTTGTGACTCTAACCTGTTTCACAGAAATCATGTTCTCCAGTTGTCAGCAAAGGGTCTGTGCTATCTTATACATACATCTTGCCACTGATTATCACTTTAAATACTCATCCTTGTCAAGGCATCCCATTCTAACCCAAAGAAAATATCCCATTAAGCAATATTTGGCTTGACATTCTGTTATTTGGGGATCTGTGCTATTTTTAGTTTTTTACTATTGTAAATAATGCTGCCACAGGAAATTTCATTTTCTGCAATCATTTGGGGCTTTCTATGCTTTTAAAGGCTACGAAAAGTAAAGTTATAGCTTTTCTTACCTATTGCAAGATTCTTCTCTTGGATATAGGGTCACCCTTTGCAGAAGTATCGGTAAAGTGTTGGTGGAGATGTTTTCCCACGCTGCGATCAACCCTGGCTTTGAAACTTCTATTTACTTTGTTTCCAGTCTTCTAGGCACACAACTTCACCTTGAAGTTGTCTTAATATCGGCTTAAGAAGAGGCAGTGTGAGTAGTGAAAGAGACAGTTTACACAGTATGGAATACAAACCTTAAATCATCATTGTGAAAAGAGCAAACCCTAGTCAGGAGATAAAGAAACATACATTAAGACAGCTTTAAGGTTGTGTGCCTAGAAGACTGGAAACAAAGTAGAAAGTTTCAAAGCCAGGGTTGATTGCAGTGTGGGAAAATATCTCCACCTGTACTTCACTGATGCTTCTGCAAAGGGTGACCCTCTATCCAGACAAGAATCTTGCAACGGGTAAGAGCTAAAACTTCAAGCATTTTAAGAGTCATACCATAGGTGGGAAAAGGTGTCAAAAAATTGTTTAGTCATGACTACCTCTGCTATCAACTCTTCAGGACAAAGACGGAACTTCTTGGGGTACCTGGGTGGCTCAGTCATTCAGGGTCTGCCTTCAACTCAGATCATGATCCCAGCATTCTGGGATTGAGCCCAAACCCTATATCGGGCTCCCTGCTCAACGGGGAGACTACTTCTCCCTCTCCAGCTCCCCTGCGCTTGCTTGCGTTCCCTCTCTCGCTCGCTCTTTGTCATAAATAAATAAAATCTTAAAAAAATAAATAAAATCTTGGGCGCCTGGGTGGCTCAGTGGGTTAAGCCGCAGCCTTCGGCTCAGGTCATGATCTCAGGGTCCTGGGATCGAGTCCCGCATCGGGCTCTCTGCTCCGCAGGGAGCCTGCTTCTCTCTCTCTCTCTCTCTCTCTCTCTGCCTGCCTCTCCATCTACTTGTGATTTCTCTCTGTCAAATAAATAAATAAAATCTTTAAAATAAATAAATAAATAAATAAATAAGATCTTAAAAAGAAAACAGACTTCTCTACTCAAGGAAAGTGGTAATTATTTAGCCTTCTGGAAATGAGTAACAACCATAAATATTTATTAACAGGTTTGCACATATGCAAAATTGTTCGCACAAAATTGACCGCGTCAAAGGGTGAAAGCCCTTTCCCTCCTCCCTCATTACATTCTCCTTCACCCACTTACTATCGAACCTTCTCCTTTCAGACAAACCCCAATTACTCCATCATATCAGAGATGCTCACCCAATCATCCAGGGCCCAATCTCATAATCTTTGAACGCTCCATCTTCCGCCCAGTTAGTTCTACCTCTCAAACACCTCACTTCCATTCCCACTGTCCCATGGTTTGGGCTGTCCTCATTTCTACCCAGACTCATGCATTTCCTAGCAAACTCCGTCTTTGCTCTGCCGTCTATCCTATGTGGTGGCACCAGATAAACTTGCTATCAGCTCTGAGTTTGTCCCTCCTGTGCACAAAATCCTTGGTGCTTTAAATCATATTCCTCATATTCCTCATTTCACCCTCCCTCTAAATCATATTCCAACTGGTTCCAACCAAAAAAACCCCAGCATTTCTAATGGCACTCTGTTTGTACCTCTCTTTGGTATTTATAAACTTCTTGGGAAAAGAAAGTTTGCATTATCAATTTCTATCTTTACGTTGCTCAGCAAGACCTTAAGTATCCCATTTGATAGTACTATTCAAATGTAAACTTCTTTTTTTTTTTTTTAAGATTTTATTCATTTATTTGACAGACAGAAATCACAAGTAGGCAGAGAGGCAGGCAGAGAGAGAGGAGGAAGCAGGCTCCCCACTGAGCAGAGAGCCCGATTCGGGGCTTGATCCCAGAACCCTGGGATCATGACCTGAGCCGAAGGCAGAGGCTTTAACCCACTGAGCCACCCAGGCGCCCCTCAAATGTAAACTTCTTAAAAACAGGGCCTGAACTATATCTTCCATAGTTCAGGGCTTTCCCTGTGGCTAAATTTCCACAAATAATTATTTAACAAATGAACTAAGCAATCAGTCGTTTTTTGTTTTATTTGTTTTGTTTGAAGTTGGCTCCACACCCAGGGTTGGGCCCAACACAGGGCTTGAACTCACAACCCTGAGCTCAAGAGTCAGAACCTTAACCAACTGATCCACATTGGTGCCCCAACAATCAGTAATTCTTGATCCCAATCTGGATCCACAATCTGTGTGCTGTAGAATAAGCCAACTAAAAACATATTGATATTTAAAATGTCAACTAAAAGGAAGGTAGTAATATTCAGAATACTCCTATAAGTTAGGTATCAAAAAGAACTTATTATAAACACAAAATAAACAATAGGCCTTCAGGTTAAGCTCCATAGCAAACCATATCTATAACAGATGCCAGCAAAGTTACAGATGTGCCACACACAAAAAAAATGCATTTAGAGACTTTCCAAAAAAATTGTACCTCCTAGAAATCCACTCCTTCCAAAATTGTTATCTTAAGTAAGGCTCAGTTTGCTTGATCAAATTTTGACCAAAAATAAGAATAGAGATTCCCCTTAACAATCAGCTACACATTCCTCTTAATTGCAGTATGATTGGACAGATGGTGCCCAGATTAATAGCAGGGAATTCCAAGTTCATGTTCCTTCTTTAATTAGCTTCATGACCTTGGGTAAGTCATTTCACCCTAGGATTCTCTGTTTCTTCACCTGAAAAATGAGTGTTTGGCCCCGACTTTTTTTTTTTTTTTTTTTTTTTTTTGGCTTCGATCTTTTAAGATTCCACCCAACTCTAGAATTCAATGATTTACAAGTTAAAAATAAGCTTCTTATTGATACATGCAACAACATGAATGAACCTCAGATCCATCATGCTAGGTGAAGAAGTCAGATTCAAAGTCTACGTACTCTATGATCACATTCACATGACGTCCTGGAAGAGGCAAAACCATAGGGATGGAGAGCAGATCAATGGTTGCTAGGGATTAAAGGAAGACGGAGGGTTTGCCTACAAAGAGGTAACATGAGGAGATTTTCTTTGGAGGTGGAGTAATGAAATTGTTCTGTATCTTGATTGTAGTGGTAGTTACAGGACTCTGTGCATTTGCCGAAATCTACATCAGTATACCAAAAAGAGTGGATTTTGCTATACGTGCATCAAATTATTTAAAGCACTAAAAAATATTCTTGGCGCCTGGGAGGCTCACTCAATGAAGCATCTGCCTTCGGTTCAGGTCATGATCCCAGGGTCCTGGGATTGACTCCCATTGCATTGGGCTTCCTGCTCAGTGGGAGTCTGCTTCTCCCTCTGTCCCTCACCTCGCTTGCTTTCATTCTCTTACTCTCTCAAATAAGTAAATAAAATCTTTAAAAAATATATATTTCTCCAAATTCAGTGCAATTTTTGCTGACCTAATAGGTGCACAGGTTCCCCCAAGAAGCAAACACTGACCTTCTGTATTTGCCCTCACCCTGTTGTTCCAAGACTGATGAACCAACTTTGTATCCAAATAATTTGCTGCTTGTTTTTGTGGTATTATTGTTTGGTTTTGATCTTTAGATAGACATTTTACAGAATCCTTTCTATGTAGCTCATTTTCCCTGCACGGTACATCTAACAATGAAAAAGTAAAATGAACCCAAGTGGGACTGATTCTCGGGCTGCCCAGGCCATGCCTGGTGTTTATGGAATGTCAGAATGTTGTTATTACTCTTGTGATTCATACTAAAGACATGAAAGGTATGGAACGTGAATAACAACAACACAGCAGTGACAACAACAAAGGATGTTTAATTAGCGCTTACTATATTCCAGGCACTGTTCTAAGTGCTCATAGACAGCCGTACTAAGGGCCATGGTAAATCCAGTGGCAAAGGTTTATTTAAAGGAACAACTGATTCATCTTTTGGAGAGTCTATAGCTCTCTAGTGATTTCACAAATTCTCATCTTGGCTTTCTTCAGAGGCTGGACTGAAAGGCCTTTCTAATTAGACAAGGCCACATCTCCCCCTCTGCCCGGTGAGTTCGTGAAGTGTGCACACCAGGAAGCCCCACAGAGACATTTCACAGCCGAGCCCCAGAGAACTTGCTTAGTCCACCTTGACAACCTGCAGCTGGACTGGCATTTCCTGGGAGCTGACCGTTTCCTAAAGTCTTCCAACACCAGGCAAGAGAAGGGCAACATTCTTGCCTGCCACTACCAAGCGTCTGCCTTTTCCTTTTCATCACTTTGCTCTTTTACATAGGTGTGGGCCACTGTGCAGAAACACGTCCTAAAGCAGACAGATGCCTGTTCCTTAAAATGGCCAGTTCTCTGCACGAGGTAAGGGTTCTGTTATAAGCCTTTAAACCAGAGGGGATGGTTCGTCAAAGGTGACCAAGCTGCCTAGGCCGAAAGAAACCAACCAAACAAAAACAATGAGCCCATTAGACGGTACCTGAAAGGGTATTTAGACCCAGAGAACTCTGACTGTAGTAGAAAAGCAGATTCTGCTGAGAAAGGGCTCTCAATTCATGGGTTTGTTTAGTCTGCCTGCCTCAAGTCCAAGCTAACTGTCTCTGTGGCTGCTGATGACCAGAACAGCATTCAAATGGCCTTTGGAAGAAAGCAGGGCCGGCCTGGCCCAGCCTACGCTAGATTGCAACTTGCCCTTCCTCCCACTCCCCCACCTTCCTCAGGACCCCATGTTTCTCTTTATGAAGGATCACCACGCGAAGCAAGTGACACAGCAGACCACAGCTACAACTATTTCCTAGCGCTCTCTTCCAGCTAGACTGTTAAGTAAGCTCCAGTTGGGGCAGGGACTATCTCTGGTGCTCACGACTGTATCCAGCTGATTTTTTGGAATAAAACTTAAAAAAAAAGATTAATGGACTTCCTGTGGACTGAGTTGAAGGTGCTGCTTTTCCCTGCCTGTGGACACCAGAATCCAGACTGAGGGTTATTAAGGGGTCCCTCCTTCCTGGCAGAGAGCTTCTACAAAATCTTCAAACTCAATCAACTATCCATTTAGCAGAATTTAGAATGTCAGATTCCAAAATCGGAATCCAGCTGGAGGAAGGGGAAGGAGTTGGGGTTGGAGGGAGGCAGTCAACAAAGCAGTCCTCGGGGCCACGTACTCCCACTCCTCAAAGCCGAGTCAGATGGGAAACCGGGTGAGACAAGTTAACCTGGAAGCCCTCCTCCAATTAATGTGTTATTGCTCCTTTAAAACCGAGAACAAACGGCCCAGTGCCCGCCATCCCCGAGGCTGCAGAGCAGTAATTGTCACTTAGCCACTTAACTCCCTGCCGCACTGCTCACTGCTCACTCGCTCTTTGGGGTTTATCTCTCAGCCAATTACTGCTGTCATTTGCGTTTCAATATGTGCCGTCAGGGGCCGGGCCGTCGACAGCGGAACAGGAAACCCGGGGACCCCAGGCGACTGCTGGAGCCTGCACCTGACCCCTGGCTGCTCTGTGGGGGCTGCGGACCTACTCGGGAGAGAGGCCCTCCACATTGCTCAGGAGGGACCTACGGCTGGTTTTGTTCTGAGCCTGGGTCTAGTGCCGAGGCACCCAAAAGGAGGAAAGTCTGACTCTTAAAAGTCCTAAGTCAACAATAATGATGGCAATATGAAAGCAATAGAAATTTTAGCTGCTGAGCGTGACAGCAGACAAGAGACAAGTAGGGGACGTAGCAGGGATTATGGCAATATATTATTGTGAAATCAAGGCAGGCACAGGCTCCAAATGCAAAGACAACAGAACCTTAAATTACTGTTCTTTCATTCACTCAGATTTCCACGCAGTGGGGTTATCCATCTACAACTTGACCCTCAAGTTTAGGAAACGTGTGCATTTTCCTAGGCAATCCTGAGTTGAAATACCTAAAAATTATATTTGTATATCCTATTGTCAAGTTATATAGGTTCATAATACATTTGTACTTAGTTACTAAATTTTATTTTAAAAAACGTTTTCCTTAAAGGCATACCAAATGGGAATTTTTTATAATTAGATTTTTTTAAAAAAGCTTTGCTAGGTCATGGGTCCAAATTTTTAATTTTTTTAAAAGATGTCATTTCTGGTGGCCCGCAAGGTCCTAAGCCCTAAAGTTAAGTCCTCACCTTTTCAGATATTCTATTTGGTCTTCCTGGATCAAACCTGTACCACTCATCACTGCATTAAGGCTTTGATCCCAGAAGGTTTAAACCTCTGCTGTTTGCAGAGGAAGCATCTAGATTGAAACGTCTTAACCCAGCCCAAGACATCCTTTGGAATGCACTTGGTCTACTTTAGGGATATAAGCACGTTTTAAACCCTGAGTATGGGAAGAAAGGGGAAAAGGACGAGAGGCTGAGGAAGAGACCGAGTCTTTTATAACCAAGCTCCTCAGTGCACCCCAGTCGACAGCAACTGGGAAGGCAGACTGCGACAATGCGGTCGCAGAGTATCAGCTCGCTGGGTGGCAAGCGATCTCTGGGTTGTCAGCATCTCCATTTACCCCGCTGAACAGCAGTGAGACCGTCCTGCTCACCCTGCAGTTAGCAGCAAGCTCTCCCTGACATTCCAACCTCTGAAGCCCCAGCAACCACGGGAGGAGGGCTGGTAGCAAGGCCAAGCCGGAAGAGACCTGTTCTAGCTGGATCCACACACCCCAGTCTCTGGGTCTAAAATAAGACTCTGAACTTCTCTGCCAATGAGCTTCACCAGGCCCGATGACGTTAACGTGCTCTGTCAGTTCTATTTGCGGGCAACGTCCCTGTTCACCAGGACTGCATCCAGGTAAGGAGGCGTGTGGGGGTGGGAAGGCGGGGGCCTCTCTGTGCATGGACCTGTCCTCCCACTGTGTGCACGGAGAAGGTCTGAAAGGGCTGGTGAAGTGCCAGAGTAATTGTGTACGTCATCTCGGGCTGTGCAAAGAAGAGCTGGCCTAGCGATAGTTAATTGCCATCCTCAGGCTACACACTCTTCACTGAATACCAGCGAAGGAGTCTGTTCAGTGCAGAACAAAGAAAAATCACAAGTCAAATAAAACTAACCGGGGGCCTCCACTGCTGACCGGGGCCAGCCACACACCGGGAGACTTGGATCGCCCTCACTCATCTTCTCTCGGGCCTTCTAATTAAGAAAACCTTAAACTTGGAACCAATTTGCTCCTTTCTCGCTCCCTTCAGTCATCACCCTGACCCATCTCTGATGTGAGAGAAAGCACTTCAAAAGAGGCAGAGTCCCTAAGATAGCTAGTGGCCAGAGTGTAAACTTCTTAATTAAGGACCCACACAAAAGTAACTTTTTCTTCTTTTTGGCTCTTTGCGCTTTTTGAAAATGCTGTTTCAAGCTGAACAAACTATTTGAAAATCATCCCCCTCCTCTTCCTCCCTCTTTCCTCTGTCTCTGTCCTCTCTCTGTCTCTCTGTCTCTCTCTCCGTTTTCTCAGCTCATCGGTAGCTTCTCTCTCGGTCATGAAGTGTGCAATAATGTGTTTTCTTTTGTCTCAAAGCCAAAAGTCACTTTTGGAGAAACAAGTTCCTCTTCTCTGGCTCTGCCCGCCCCCGCCCCCCCTCCCCCAGTGGCAGCCCAGTGGAGGTTTGGAAGCCTGCCACAGATGGCCAAGAACAAAACCCAGGCCGATCAGCAGGGCGGATCTGAACCCACGGCTACCCAGGAGCTGCCTCACCACAGCCTGTGCAGCTGCCACCAACTGTCCTGAGAGCTGCCCCTAGGGGCCCCAACTGGGAGCCCCACCTTTCTCAAACAATGTCACCAAGTCCCCTACAGTTGCGATGCAACCTACCTTTTTCTTCACTCTCCGTGATCAGATTCCACTCTGACTGAACGGCAAGAACCTTTGCTCCCAACTTATCTGTTCCCAAAAACCTCAGTTGTTCTCCCCAACTTTCCCAGGGAGAATCAGTGGAACCACCAGCCCCCGGTTCTCCAAGCTCACACTGAGAGCTCAGGCCGAACTGCCAATTCTCCCCCAGGCGTCTCCACAGACAGGCCAAAGCTACAGATCCATTATCTTCCTTTCCACTGTGACTGCTTCCTCTCCTCATCTCCTATATCCAACCGCAAGCTTTCTGAATTTTATATCACAAACATTTCTCAAATCCGGCTCCCAGAATCCAGACACAAGGCCATGGCCTACGTTAAGCCCGAACCAGGCCTCTTCGCTAATCACCCTCCCCCTCCGCTAGAAGGGACCTAATACATCAGTCAAACTCCACCATCCCAGGTCCTTCTGCTCTGCCCTCCAAGCCCCCCAGCATGCTATTCAGGAACCTGTGTTCCTCTCCTCTGTCACCGCAGTCACTGCCTGCAGCGTGGACCTGCCCCGGGGACCTGCCCCATCGGAATGCTTCCTGCCTCCATGCTCCTGCTCGGCCCCTCTCACCCCTCCATCCTGCTAAAAACTACGGTTTGGCCCAAGCATCTTCTTTCGTCGCCTCTCCCCTTTACATGAAGCTCCGTGCCACTGCTTGGGGCTCCTCACAAGTTTCTATCACTGCATCCAGTCCCTTTAGGCCAACCTGGGGGCACTGGGCAGTACTTCTGCTTGTAGGCTCAGCACCTGTTACACACACAGTGGCACCTGTCACACACAGTAGGCCTCAGTGGCTGGGATACTGCCCTTGTACCTCGGGATTACTGGCTACTGCCGTCCATGACCACAGCGCAATCAATACTTCAGTCTGAATTAGATCCATTTTGGTGTTATCTATTTAAAGAAGACAGACTCCTAGACCCCAAAGACCGTGTCCACGTAATGCATTTTGTCTGGCAACTTATGCACTCGGGGTACTTAATAATACGATGGAGTTGACAACGATGACGATGACAGTGACGTCAGCCGTGACAGGAAACGAGGTGATTAGACGTCCTTTTATTCTCTGAGGCTCTGTAGTTGCTTAAAACAGTACACGATGAGTCACAGAATGACAGCTCACTTGTCTTGAAACCTTAACTAACCGGAATACAGTCTGGAACCTCAGTCAGACACACTTCGGAGAAGTCAGAAGATCAGCAAGTGTGCGCACGCTGGAGCGTAGAGGGAGAACTTTCCAGGGGTCCTCTGGTCTGCACTCAGAACCTATTTGTTCTTCCTTTACTTCACCTCTGATCATCTCTGCCATCTCGTGCCCCAGTCACAGTGAGGGAGATGTCAAGTATGAGGCAAGGGGAGGGGGAAAGACCCACTCCCCACCCTCCAGGGACCAACATGGCAGTAGCAAGGCTTGTGCTAACCACGTGCAAAAGGGGAGAGAAACTCCAAAAGAACACTGAGTACACAGCGGTCTCGCAGTCTGGGGACATTTCATGTTGAAGGACAATGAGTTCCACACATGTTTATAGACCTTAATGACACATCACACAAGAGAGGCACAATATTTACCCTCATACTGATGACTGAGATAGCCAAAGAGGGCTGAATTCTGTCCAGTCGTCTCTACTAGCAGAGAAAGGCAAGTGGAACACATTTTAAGAATGATTTCTGTCAAAGTGTTTGAAGTTTTCATTTTGTTTTGTTTTGTTTTAAGTTTTAGCGCTGCCTGGGGTAGACTGTGTTTCATCTGGAAATTTGGCTGCTGACAAATGAGCTCTGGCTCAACTTCGTCCAATCCCCAACTGTTACGTAAGCACGTCACAGGCCTTGCCCACCAAGAGTGTCCAACCTAAAACAACTCAACGCCCTAAAGAATTCATTTGTATATGTAGTTTTATTTTAAAACACAGTGAAACAGGAAACCCTTCTGCCAAAAACTACCAAATATAGCATGTCCTACACCTCCCCATCCGTGCAAAACACTAATGGACTACAATTTAAATTCAGGTCAAGAACACAAGAGAGGAATCTATTTCAAGGCAGCTTCTACTAACAAAACACTTTTCTTTCAGTCTGAAAGACCCTCCCTCCTCTGTCTCTCTCTCCTTTTCTCTCTCCCACTGTCTCTCACCATCTTTTCTCAGATCCTCAAACACACAGAAGCAGCCTCGATGAGGGGAAAAGGCGATGACTGCTGGCTTCTGTTGACGCCACGCCAGTCACGTGGTCACCATTTCCTTGGTGGTTCAGCAGGTACAACCCAGGTAGATCGAAAGAAGGGGTGGATGAGAGACATTTGGTTGTTTTTCAGAAAAAATAGGAGTCGAACATGGGATTAGAGAAAAGGCTACTGGATTAGAAAATATTAAAGGAGAGACTCTTTTGGAAACAGGATGTTGCAAGAAGGAAGGTACCGAGGGGAATGAAAGGGTGGAGGGAGGACCGAGGAAAGAAAGAGATTAATCTTCCAAGTAAAAAAGATGATGGGAAAGAAGCTAAAATTTGGCCACTTAATCCGACCATTCCTGAAAAACCAGAAATTTCACAACTGCATCTCCTAGCTCACTGTTTCTGCCCTTCCTGGTGACAAGAGGGAAGTGAATGCTTTCGATAAGATGGAAGAAATCACTCCATATTCCCAATATTGTGTTTCTACCGAACGTTCCCGAGCTGGCATTGGCGGGGAGCATTAAGCAGCTGTCACTGCTTGGTCTGGCATTTTGTCAACCCACCTTGATTAAGAACCTTGTCTTGAAAACCTTCAAATCTTTCATATTTCCCCCACAATAACTAACAACAACGTAGTAGACTACAGAGAAATAAACACTAGTTACTCATCTATTCAGCATTTACTGAGTACCTATTACAGGCTTGGTCCAGGGAGTTCTCACCTTTTCAAACAGAGACAGATTCTATTTTGCATGTGGGAAGGCTGCTGATTTATCTGATGAAGAATATAATAGGGCAGTATACTCAAAAGGGCAAGGGTTTCAGAGCTAGACAAACCCAGGTTTCAATTCTAGCTCTGTTACACGAAAGGTGCTGGTCCTTGGGCGAGTTGCTTAACTTCTCTAAGCACTGATTTCTTAATGGAGGGCTTGGTTTCATTGTTTTGTGAAGATTCAATGGAAAGCACCAAGCAGAACCTGGCACATGGTATCGAAGCAATAGTTCATTCAGTAAATATTTACTGAGCATCTACTACACGCAGGCTTTGTTCAGCAACAAAAAAGAGAAGCAAGAGCCCTCTTCTCATCTTTAGATGGCACCACCAGGACTTGGCAAGGGTTCTGAAAACCCATGCAAATGAAACAAAGTGGGTGTGGTGCCAAACTTGCAAATGCCATGATTTTCACATCCCCCAGGGAGCTGCATCAAGAACTGCATTTTTTTTTTTTAAAGAATTGCATTTTCAAGGGAGAGTTAGCTTGCAGCCGGGAGTCTTGAGCTCCTGCGGGGGGGGGGGGGGGGGCAATGTGGCTACTGGGTGTCTCAGGATGTTCACCTGGGAAACCAAACTGCAGACAACTGGAGCAACCCACACCCTGGCCTTCAGGATCTGGGCAGAAATAGAAGCCAGGAGACACAGACTGTTGTCCCTCTTGCCTTTTGCTCTTAAAATGAGAAAGGCGACTGAAATTTGTTTGGGGAGGTAGGTGGGGATTGCTGCACTACACGGAGGAAGTTCCCACATGAACTGCTACATTGTTTCTGTTACTCTCTGACTCATTTTTACTTTTCCTTCCCTGCCCTCCCTGATGTCTTGGTCTGTTCCACATGTGGCACAATAGAGTCTTTGTTTACAAGATTCTACTGTGCAATCAACCTAGTTATTAAGCAAAGAAGTATTTATGCACAAAAACCAGAGGCAATATCAGGTAAACTGACATGAATTGTGTATTTCACTTTCCTATCTCTAACGTTTAAGTGGATAGAATTGATAACGCAGCTAAGAACTTTAATTGTTTAAAACCTATATCCAAGTTGGAGCAATAGGACTGATACACACACTCACTCTTACATCCATATATACGATCCAGGGGCAAACCTTTTTAAAAGCCTAAATAAAATTCTGTGTCCGCTATTTTTATGACTGGTACAACCATCCACCTAGTCTCCCACAAGTAAGACATTTGTAGTTGTTTTCAACAAGTGAGGCAATGAGGTTTTTGTGGAAAGTCATACATGTCTTGTAGCCAAACATACTTGGCTTTGAATCTCAAATCCCACTCACTTCTAACTATCCAATGTCAAGGACGTTCTTAAATATCTCCAGGCCTCGGTGACCTCATCTGAAGAGTGGCTTTTGGAGCAAAATAAATTACATAAAAGAAATAAGCCGGTGTTTCTGAAAAAGTTGTTACACCACTCCTTCCCCCAAGACATCACTCTCAACACCTTTTCTCTTCCTTCCATTCTAGTGCCCAGTGACTGCTCTCCCCGACAGCTACCTTCTAACTGGTTTCTCAGCCTCTCATCTGGAATCCCCCCATCCATCCCAACCTGCTATTAGAAACAGCAGTCAGAATGGGAAATTTGATCGTGGCACTCCTCTGCCACAAATCCTTCTATGGCAATTACATTCAGAACAAATCTGCATTCAGAGCAAAGTCCAGACGTCCCCAACCCATCTGTTCAGCCATGCCTCCCCTGACCACCCCACCTCTGCCCCTTGAACAACCGCAGCCCCACGTCCCAGGCCCCCAGCATTGTTTGCAGAGCGCGCCATCTGCTCTGCTGCGTTGACTCTCTCTGCACCTCCTCCAGGATGCCAGCCCCACTCCACCCCCTCCCATCTGTAGAGACCACCAGCCCCCTCAAGGCTCAGCTCAAATGCCAGGTCCCCTTTAAAACCCTCCCTGATTTCCCTGGCTCACTCAGGGTTCCATTCACGCTTCAATGATAGCTTGCTCTATTTTATGACTTAAGTTTTGTGTTCTCGATTATCCATATCCATGCCTTTCCTTCTCCACTAGATTGTTAGTTCCTCCATGACAGAAGCTAAATGGTATCCATTTCTTATTTTCAAGTTTTACCATTTCTTACATGAAGAAGACAGAACCAAAAGGTAAAAATGGGACACGATAGTCTCAAGGTACTTCACGTGTTGATCAAAGAAAATAAAAAATGCACTGGAAATGAAGTCTTGGGTGTATTAAAAAAATTTTTTTTAGACAAACCCCAGCAACCCACAGAGGTGTATGCCATCTGTGATGGATTGAATTTGGCCACAATATCTTTGATCCTTCTTCCACTGAAAGGTGAATCTATTTCCCTCCTGTTGAATATGAGCTGCCTACAAACATTTTTGACCAACAGAGACACTATGCCATTTCTGAGCCTAGCATTTAATATGAACAACAGCTTTGGCCTCGGTCTCTTGGAACCTTAAGCCTCCCTATAAGAAATTTGATTACCTTAGTGGAGAAATCTCATGGAGAGGCCCTAAACCTACACGGAGAGGCAGAAGGACCCAGGGGAGATCAGCCTTCTAGGCATCCTTGCCAAGATGCCAGGCAGGTGAGTGAAGCCATATGGGACCCTCCAGACCAGACCAACCATTGACTGAATACCACCAAGTGAGCAGAGCTAATGCTATAGAATAGAAGAATCACCTAACCGAGCCCTGCCTGAATTCAGGATCAACAAAATCACAGATATAATTAAAAGGCAGTTGTTTTAAGCCACCAAGTTTTGTTGTGGTTTGCCAGCAGCTAGAGGTAGCCAGATCACTATCTTAACCCCTTTTAGCTCAGCATCCTAGCCTACTTAATAGAATACTTGAGCTGCAAAGGAAATACTTCCCTCATTTGTAACAGAACAGTTAGGAGAAAATGAACTTATCTTAAAAGAGATGTGCATTACACATTACATGTCTGTATCACAACCCCAACCATCCTAGAGCCTGGTAGGTCGCTCATCTCAACCAGACGAGCAGTGACCTAAGGGCACCTGCCATATCCTACACTGCACTTTCATTCACAAGGTGTGCCCCTAGCAGGTGCTCGATACTTATTTGATTTATTGAATGCCAGTTTATTAAGAAGGAGCATTGTATTAGAAGACCCTCAGGCACAGAACCTAAATTCTATTCTCTCCATCTGGAAGGGAAGAAACGAACTTGTCACTCATATTTGGACAGGGGTAGCTAATAGATAACATGAGGGACAAGCCAGGAGCCTCCAATCCAGTCTTCCACTACCCACACTTCTCATGCATGTGAGGATATCTTTGTGCCTTCATCTGCCTAGCTATCAAATGGGGAAAATCGTATCTGATACCTCTTAGATCGGGATAAGTTAGAAGTAAGGTTTTAGACTGAAAATACCTTCAGTTCTTCAGACCAACAATGCTAGGGAAACTCAAGGTAGTATCATTGTTTTGCAGACTGTTGTGATTCTAGTATATAAATTTGGAGCTGAATTTGTAGCTCCAATTCCATGTGCTGGGTCAGCTGAACGTTTGTTTGAAACCTACCAGATTTCCTATTGTCTTTAAGATACAGCAAACAAAACAGCACTGAAATATATGGCGAATTGAACTAACTTTTTTAAAGATTTATTTATTTGAGAGAGAGAAAGCACAAGGGGAAGGAGCAGGGGGCAGGGAGGAGGAGAAAGAACCTCAAGCAGGCTCTGTGCTGAGTGCGAAGACCACTCGGGACTTGATCTCACAACCATGAGATCACAACCTGAGCCGAAACTTAGAGTTGGATGCTGAACTGCCTCTACCACCCAGGTGCCTCTCAACTAACTCTTGAAGGAGATAGAAGATACGTTGGAAGTAGAAAAAAATTATCTATGCCTTTTTTTTTTCTCTTCTAAAAAACATCAACCAGCCAAAATGTGGTGGCAGACTCAAAACTTAAAGTTGTAATGGTTTGTGTTTTATTATCATGTTTAGTACTCAGCAAAAAGCATGCTATTAGAATAAAAGCACTAGCTGGGGGCACCCGGGTGGCTCAGTCGTTAAGTGTCTGCCTTCGCTCGGGTCATGATCTCCGGGTCCTGGAACTGAACCCCACATCGGCTCCCTGCTTGGTGGGAAGCCTGCTTCCCCCTCTCCCACTCTCTCTGCTTCTGTTCCCTCTCTTGCTGTCTCTCTCTCTGTGTCAAATAAATAAATAAAATCTTTAGGGGTCAAAAAGAAAAGCACGACCTGCGCGCACCTAGGTGGCTCCGCTGGTTGAGCGTAGGACTCTTGCTTTCAACTCAGGTCACAATCTCAGTGTCCGGAGATTGAGCCCCACCTCTGGGACCCTGCCAATCACGGGTACTGCTTGCAGTTTTCTCCCTCTGGCCTCCCCCTGTTCAAGTTCTCCATCTCTTTCTCTCTCTCAAATAAATAAATAAATAAAATCTGGAAGGGAGGGAGGGAAGAAAGGGAAGGGAAGGAGGAGGAAGAGAGGGAAGATGGAAGGGCTGGAGGAAGGACTAGCCTGTTCTTGTAGGTATCAACTCTTCCATGCATAAGATGGCATCGACTGAGGAACTATGCCGACTGCGTGACATCATTTCTCATACAACATAGCAAAGACCTCTGATTCCATCTTAAATTTAGATGGGGAAATTGAGGCCTGCAGAGATTACGTAACTTTCCAATATTAGTTTACTATTGTTGCCAAAACAAAATACTACAAACTGGGTAGTTTAAACCACAAAGATTTATTTCTTGCAGTTCTGGGGGCCGGAAGTCCAAGAGGAAGGTGCTGGCTGGTCTGGTTTCTCCAAAGGCTTCTGGGCTGCACCTGCAGACGGCCACGTCCTCACGGATTCCTCATACTGCCTTTTCTCCATGTGCAGGCACTCCTGGTGTCTCTTCGTCTTCTTATAAGGACACCAGTCATACTGGGTTGGGAACTGACCCCGTGGCCTCATTTAACCTTCATTATCTCCCTAAAGATGCTATCTCCAAATACAGTCACGTGGTGAGTTATAGGGCTTCAGCCTGGGCACTTGGGAGGATATAATTTGGTCCATCACATCTGCCCAAACCACAGAGCTAGACCATGGTGGAGATGCCACTTTTATGGTCCACTCAACTACTGTCTGTGGCGCTTCCCCATCCTACCTCTACCTCAACCTCATTCCATGTCCAGGGAAAATGGCCCTGCATAATTACCCATTGCACAAAGTAAAGGGAACAAACACCAGAGTACAGACATAAAGGACAAAAGGGAAGACAAAATGCAAAGTGTAAAATCTAGGAAAACGGACTCTTGGAAAGGCAGGAAATGTAGCTCACACCAAACTTATTCTTTCATGGCCCAGAGTCCTCTCCCCGCCCCCATGATGCTGGCTTTGTTGCAACAGCAGGAAACTCCTCCATCCTCTCAAATGGTGGGGAAACTCTTGGGGACAAGTGCTTGCTCTACTAGAAGCCACTGGCAGAGCACAACCCAGAGACATATTTTTTGCAAAATTACAGAATAATACACAATTTAATTTTTCCATCACATTTTTGTAACCAAAAAATTTCAAGGGCTCTCTCGCAGTGCTATACCGTTCATAAATCCAATTAATAAAGATTTCCCGATTAGCTACAACATGTTAAATCCGAAAAAGCAATACATGCTTTTCTCTTTCCTCTCAGATAACACAAGGAAGCATCTTATATTTATAAAGCACAGGCTTTCAACCATATTGGATTTTCCTTTTAAAAAGAACAATAATTTAAAGTGGCTGCTAGCAGCGAATTGTTAGGTGCATTTAAATGGGTATTTGTGTTCTGAAAATCTTAATTGAAACTCTTTTATTGTTGCTGTCTATGTATGTGTTTGTTTTGGTTCTGAGGGAGAGCTGAGGTTCCTTGCGCATTAGCCTTTCATCTGAAATTCTGATTCCATACAAAATTAAACCAGCCTATTGGAGGTCCAACTTTATAAAAAGCATTAAGCCATGCTAAAGTATTGTTTTAAAAATATATGAAAAAATCAAAATCGTCTTCTCTGTGAATCTTTCTATAACACATACGAGACACAGCAGGACTAATGTACTTTGGGAAGATATAAAATCTGTGTTGCCTATTACCTGGGCTCTCCAAGATGGTCAAGACATACTAGCGAACCCTAAGACATGGCTAATGAGCTAAAAATTTTGTTTCATCCTCAGTGTTATTGGCTACTACAACATGAACATCAAAATCTCATTCTCAGTTTGACCACAGCAGAGACCAAATTTTGACTCACAGGTCAGGAAATGACTCAAGCAATAGTATTTCTACTCTTTTTCTCCCAATAAAGATACAGTAAGTATGGTTATATAAATCATGTCAGTAATCTCTGGGGTCAAATCAAGATACTCATTTGGTACTAAAATCCAATAATACAGAACCTAAATAAGAGAATGAAGGCATCATTATAAAACTTTCTTTTTTTAACCAACTAGAGAGATTTAAAGTTATGTATATATTTTAGTGTGTATATTTTAATAGTCTATGGCACTGTCCTTCTTCCTAGATATTAATTCAAAGCTTTTTTAGCCTTTCTCTCTAAACTTTCTGAGTGGGTACAAAGGATCCCGAGTGCTTACATAAGGAGTAAGAGAGAACTCTGATATTTCCAGCAGGATCCCCTGCTTAGCAGGAACGCGTTCCAAGGCCCTTGTCCTGAAGCCCCATGACTGCATACACCCTCCCCTTTCTGCAACGCCACCACAATCAGCATGTAACTTCCTTATGCCTTTTTCTGTGTCCCATCACACACATACAAAACGATGTGCACAATAAAATCCTTTTCCGCACAGTCACATTTTTAGACCAAGCATTTTATTTACAACCTGAGAAAATGCCCTTTAAAGTGGTAATCAAAGTAATCAGGGATCTAGATTCAACCAGTGGTAGATGCAGAGGTTTGGTTACGACTGCCTGACCATGGCCTTAGCCTGAACCTCCACTTGACATTCTCATCAAGTCTACATCTCCTGCCCTACTTCTTCAGAACTAAAGTAAGTGCGGGTAAGTGTCAATGGCCCCTGCAGAACCTCTTACTACAGTGTGGAATGAATAATAGGAATTAAACATGAAAAGACCCAATAGGTCAGCCATGCATCTGTCTGACAAAACAGGATTATTCCCTGCAGGGCATTTTCAAGTTAGATCATATCCATTTTTCTTGTTTACAAAGCTTAGTATTGATAAAGTGTAACAGTGGCCTGCTGAACTAGCTTAACTGACAAATTAATAAGTGAGCATATAACTCTGAAAAGTTGCTTGTGAGAAACACAGAGGGGGGGAAAAAAAGATCCCTTCTTCCGAGTCTAGTCAATACATGCATGACACATCAACACAATCAGTGACAGAGATATTGGCACATTGATGCCGAAATCCTGAGCTCCTGATAGGCAAACACCCAACGAAATACGCAGGGAGACGTTTCCAACCTTAAAAAAATGATAACTGAGGGTGAAGTGGCTATAGTTTTCCAAATTCAAAAAAAGATTTTAAATGAGCTAGCATGTTTTTTCTGCCTCAGTGCTCCTAATCCCACTTTTAAGTGTCCTTACTAATAATCCCATTACTCTGCATTAGGCTATACCCCCAGGGACAGTCATCCTAAAATGAAGGTATCACTTGTCATCTTTATTTCAGGATATTTCTTTGTAAAAGCTGACTTTTCTTGGGAAAAAAAAAAAAAAGAAGAAGAAAAAGAGGAAGCCCTCCTGAGACCTATAACAAGATCGGAGGAGAGGAGCCTCCAATTAATTTTCCATTTCCTGTTGTTTCCAGAAATCTTTCTCTTTGATTAGACATTCCCAACTAATTCTTCCATTCAGTCCTGGAATGGAAATACTCTTTTTTTCCAATTGCTCCTTAATGTCATAAAGCCCAGTTCTGGTCAATGGATTTATAGCTCTCCAGAGTAAATTTCCTTCCATAATACACGTGGTAAATTGCTACATGCACTAGTCTTAGACATACTGATCCAACAGAAGTATGCATTCATGTGTGCACATGTGCACCCACAGATGAGTGAGCTGTGAACTCAAGAATCTTCCTGGGGCGCCTGGGTGGCTCAATGGGTTAAGCCTCTGCCTCTGGCTCCGGTCATGATCTCAGGGTCCTGGGATAGAGCCCAGCATCGGGCTCTCTGCTCAGCGGGGAGCCTGGTTCCCGCTCTCTCTCTGCCTGCCTCTCTGCCTACTTGTGATCTCTCTCTCTCTGTGTCAAATAAGTAAAATAACATAAAATAAAATAATCTTCCTAATACAACTGAGATCTTGGACTCTGGCTTCTTTGTCCACACTAAGACAAAACAAAAATCAGTATTTCCAAATACTTGTAAAGTAGCAGGAGTTGAGATCTTACAACTAACAAACTAGTGTGACTTAGAGATTGACGCACATCAATACTTCATCACTTGTTATGGCCTTAACATTTGCCTTTTCTTACTATTGGTATCCTAACCCGCTGGGCCATTCCTAAAACACTGACAAAGAATCACAGCTTGAGAACAATTCCTCCTTTTTTATTTAAAACACACAAGGCGGAGCCAAATCCTGTGATTAATTTTTAGAATGAAATCTATTAAACAAGGAGCTGATTAAAAAGGGTGGAGTCTAGGAAAACAAGAAAACAAAAAGCAGGAATCTGAACACCATGGAGTGGAGCTCTAAAATCCCCATTATGCATCCATAAACTACATGATGAAAATATACTGGCCAGCAGTTGGCAGAGAAACTAGAGCTGACGCTAGTTTTCAGTCAGCTGCTTGGGGCTTAACGCTGAAGAACCATCGCCACTAAGTCCTTTGAGAAAGTACAAATCTTCAACTGAATTATTCTAATTACTTTCCTGGGACTGATGGGTGACCAGACTCTTTACCTGGTCTGCCAAATATCTTCTTTTATTTAGAGGCTCCCAGACTGTAGATTGAAAAATATTTTAGGTAAAGAAGAGAGCCTTCCACAAGAACGATAAAAGAAAAGGCAATGGCAGGGTGGGCACAAAGACACCCTGAGAAAAGAGAAGGAACTGAGGGAAAAAAACACGAATTAAACAAAACAGAACAAAATCCAGAGGGAACGATCATGCAAGTCAACCACCTCTATCTTAAAAGAACTTACAAGGCAACAACTGTTAACCACAATCCTTGAACCCCCAAATCCTATGAATATGATAAGATATACTGGGCTAACCCTGCTGACTAAACTCTAAAGAATCACTTTATACACCTTTCCTCCATTCCATCCCTCAGCTAACTCATTCCGCCGCACATGCGTGTGCACATGCGCACACACATGCGCGCACATACCTGCCACTTGCAGAATGTGTCAGGGTCTCATTCTTTTGTGTCTTTGCTCACACTATTCCCTCAACCTGGAATTCCCTTTTCCCTTCAACTACCTTCAAATGATCTATCCATCCCTTAGTAACCAGCTCCACCATGAGCTCCTCTTGGGAGTTAGATGCCTCCCGCGTTGTTCTCCTTGAGGCGTACGTCTAATACAGCACTTAGCAAACTGTATTTAACAAACAAGCTGTAATCATTAAAAGCACTTAACAAACTGTATTTAATAAACAAATTGTAATTATTAAAAGCTTCCTCGGGTCTCCGATGAAACTGTGAGCTCCTTGAAGGCAAATACATCTCTTGAAACCATTAAAAAAAATTCATGGAGTCTGAAGTCAGACATTTGAATCCTGGTTTTGTCAGTGTTCCTATCTATAAAATGACAATGATGTTTCTGTTTTTTCAAAGTTACTGGGAGGATTAAATAATTCCATTACCTCGCACATACGAGGTGCTCAACAACCGTTAGAGCTACTTCTTTTTGTTTTGGGGGTTTGTGAGGGGTGGTTTTAAAGTAAATTCCATGCTGGACATGGGGCTCAAACTCACCAACCCCAGACCGAGTCGCGTGCTCTATGCCAGCCAGGTGCCCCACAGAACTGCTTCCTTTGGAATACCAGTACAAGCAAAACACCCACCGTTTACTACATGCCCAAAACAAGCGTGTCGATCAAACCGAGTCTGTAACAATTCTAGCTGGTCATTTTACACCAATGGCATATCAAGGTAATTTCACCTACTCTTGTTAACTTAGATTTCAATACTGAAGAATATGCCAAAGAAGACACCCCACGTGAAACATCAGAAGCTGGGGCCACGCTGCCTAACACAGACAGCGAGGAGCTAACCGCTGCCTCATCCACTCTGCCTGACTCACCAATGAACAGACTCTCCCGCCCAGAGAGACTTCTTTTCAAACTTCACAGTACCTCTTTTTCCTCAAATATAACACGGAAATGGAAACATTCCTGATTTTCTTCTTCCTAGTTACCAAAATCCGATGACTAAATGAGACCCATAAAGCTAGCTGCAACTTCTGGAGACAGGCCCCACACAAAACACACACGTCTCACACGCACTGCTTCGCATTTGAGAGTTTCAGTTCAAGGCCTGTATAAATTTTTAAGGCGAGACAGAAGACAACGAGAAAGGAGAAGAGGAGAGGAAAAGAAAGAGGAAAAGAGAGGTGTGGTAATCGTGCTTGACAAAGAGGAACCTGTCCATATTTGAATGGGCCCTCCTACACTCCAATACACTTAAACCAATATGCATGAGTCTAACTCCATAGTCTGTGTAACACTTGAAGGGCTATAGTAGAAATCATCTCTGATGATCTCCTACCACTTCTGCTTACCAAAAATGCAAGCGAATGTCTCTGGAAAAAGAAGGACTTGAACCTCAGGCAGTGTACAGAGCTGGTTCCCTAACCCCCAAGCAAAGCTTCTAGACCTCGTGGTGTCTCTTTGCCTCTCTAGAAGTCACTACGTAATCTCGTTAGCTCAAGGGGGAAGCAGAAAGGCACCGTGTTAATTATGTGTACGCAGACAACAGTGCAACATCCAGAAACCATTTTTTTCCCTTTCTATAGTCCACTTTCATTTTATTAATAAAAAGTAAAAACTCCAACTTCTTCAGAATCACCTAGGGTTTTTAATGGAAATCTTTTCCTCAACGAGGCTAGCTTTTCTCCAGCTGATCCTATAAACACTGCTGGCAATTTTTTCCCCAATGCCTCTAACATATTTTCACTTAGCAGCAGTTTGATGTATAAGATCTGACAGCCCGGCAGTTATAGGCCACCTGCATCACTGTCGCCATGACAACAGTGAAAGACAATCCATGATCCCATGCCCTGGTCACACGTTTCAATACAGCTTATCTGTCCAAAGCCACTGAGTCTAATGGAAGAGAGTAATTACCATCTTCCACTCATTGTCAAAATTCCCACCATATAATGCTCTTCAAAATTATTTTATTCCTCTCACATGGCTGCTTTGCAAAAACGAAAAGAAACCTTAAGTGGAAAGGGGGGGTGGGAGAAAGAGGAGGCTGTGACTCCTATAAATGGAGCCAACTGCGCATGAACTGTCCCTTTGCAGCCAAAGAGCGCTCCAGCCAGCAAGAGGGCTACACAAACATCTCCAGTGCACTGGCGATCGATCGTCTTAAGATTTGGTTTTAACTGGGGTAAGGAATTAGTAGGATTTCCCGATTGCAGCTGGTCCTCCAGGCAGGTCCTAACAAGCACCGCAGCCCCTGCCCAGATTATCAGGAGCCCCCTCCTCCTGTCCACCGTAGTCCCAGCAACATCGCCACAGCCCCCAAGGGCGGAGATGGGAAAGGAGCAGAGACCTGCCATGTGGACACTTTTTCAGTCCCGCATCCCAGCACTCTCGCACCTCCCCCTCCACACTCCAAAGATGAAAATGGATGCTTGGCTGGCTGGGGCTTGCATTCAGTACTGCATATTCTTAAGGGCTAGGTAAGACTCAGTCTTTGAGAAAAGTCTCATTCATAGAGAATTCAAGTGAACTTTGACCAGCAAATACTTTTCTGGAAAAACCTTGTGAAGAAGACTACTTACAAGAAAGAGTCATTAAATATAAAGGCAAAGCCAAAAGTCATGCGGACTTGAAAAGCAAACTACAAACAGTTAAAACCGGACAAAAGGGCATAGAAGCGAACCCTTCAGGTGTGGACAGCTCAACTCTTGGTAAGACTTGCTCCACCTTTTTTACCTTTAGGCATTTTCACAGAAAACTATACCCAACATCTACTTGTTAACTACTGAAGGCTATGTCAAGTGCTACCCAGCTTCACGGTTAACATAAAATTCTCCTACTAAGAGAAAATGAGTGAATTCATATCATGGGATAAACTCCAATCCAAGACAGGACCTAAGTTATGTAATTTTAAGTATAAAAAATCAATTCTTAGGGGCGCCTGGTGGCTCACTGGGTTAAGCCTCTGCCTTCAGCTCATGATCTCAGGGTCCTGGGATTGAGCCCTTCGTGGGGCTCTCTGCTCGGGGCAGGGTGGGGGGGCTACTCCCCCCCCCCACCTGCCTCTTTGCCTACTTGTGATCTCTCTGTCAAATAAATAAATAAAATCTTTAAAAAAATTAATTCTGAGATTTTATTTGTGCACCTGTCAGAATGAACCTGAAATGTTTTGTTTAGGCTAAATCCTAAAAACCGCAGTCATAAAACATTTAACCCAGCTGTCAAAACATTATAGTTATAGAAACTAACATTCCCTACAGCATGTATTAATCATGGCATTATATACATTATACAACAAACATGGAAAGCCTCATTAGCCAAAAGCTTCTTGAACACAGCCCCCTTAATTATTTGGTGGTTGGTGGACAGGACTTTCTGTTTCTCTTGACCACCCTTCAGTTCACTACTCCTTTGTAGTCCTCAGAGGTGGCTAGAAAAAGAAAGTATGAGATGACACTAAGGTTTAGGCTCCTAATGCAAAAATTCAATAGTCTGCATTATTTTCTATAGGACACCAGAGACGGAGACACAAACACATGGATGTTGAGTCATCTCTAGTCAAAATGGCCAACCCATGACCAGAACATTCAGATCAAGTCTGCCACCTTAAAACACGTCGAAGAAATGTTTTCATGTGATCATTTGTGGATTTCATTTAGTCATCTTACTTTGTTCCCTCCCACTATAGTAGAATTTGAAAATCACTTATATAACAAGGGCCAACTAAATATAAGCATCTTGATAGAACAGAGCTGGAAAACTCAAGTTGCTATCAGCAAATTTCCTATCTGTTACACTCCCCCACTGTGGTAGGAGGTCCAACTTGTAAGAGTTTTCTGGAATGTCTACTGTAATCTTTATTTAAAAACATCTTCTCTACTACTCCATCTCACTTGAAGAGTCCTGAACACTGGTTTGGAAACCTCCTCTTGGGGAGACCAGAAGCTTCCACTATCAACATAAAGAGGGAAGTACTTGTTTTGCCCCTTCAACTTGTCCGTTTCTGAGGTCCCAGGCCTCGCCTTGCCCTCCTTAGCAATTCTTTGTCTTCTTGACATTTTGTAAGATCGTGGGCACATTCCCTTATAGAATGTGGCTCAGTTTGTTCCATGTTTCGTTATGATCTATTCAAGGAATTCTTCTTCAGAATAACACAGAAATAAGTCAGTGTCCTCACTGCAGCATATCAAGAGGCACTGCTATTGGTTTGTCTCTATATTGGCAATATTAACTAGGATTATTTGGTAAAGTGAAATCCACTGGATTTCTCTTATATGAAGTCACTACATTGGCTCTATAATTAAGTAATTTGTGGGGAGATACTTCAAGACTCTATCAATATCCTCTTCCTCATAAAACTATCACACACCACTCTCAGCATACAGTGATGATTTTGTAATTCCACAGTTCCTTTTATATTTATTAGTGGGACTACTAAATAAGACCTTTTGTTTCTCTCCCACCCCCACTTCATTATTCATTCAATTCCTATATCAGTACAGACTTATAGATTCTTATTTTGGTTATAAATTGGTTATAATCCACTTCCGTATTTATTTTGAGCTCCGAATGCTCCAAGTTTGGCTAGAGGGAACCCATCGGGCAGGTTCCTCAGGCCTTAAAATTCTTTGACTGCTCCTACAACGTTCTGGCTCTCCACAATGCCACAGGCCTACGTTGTACTTTCCCTACCCCACCTCGGGAAGCAGCCTCTTCTCCAAGTCAGACTCCATCTTTTTAAAGGTCAAATGTTGAATTGATGGTCTCCAAGACCATGATGCAAATAAACGAAAAGAAGCAATGCAAAAGTAAGCATCAGTCTGTTCAATCTCAAATGGAGACATGTCTGGTCAGTCTGGAGAAAGTAGCCTAGCACGCCTTTGTCATGTGCTCATTTCCACTGACATCAGAACTGGCTTTGCCCTGGTCACACACAGCTGAGCTATGAAAACCATGGGGCAGCTTCAGGTCAAAGAGGGGAGAAAAGTGAGAACACAGATATCAGAGTTCCAAAGCAATAGCACAGGATGGTAGAGACAAGGGATAGCATGCCAACCGGTCGGCCCTGGGCAGAGTCAAACTTAACAAAGATTCTCATAAGACCAGTAGTGCCTACCTACCCAGGGAACCTACAAGGAGCCAGGGAAGGTCACCTATCCCTCTTGTGTTGGTACCAAATTATTTATCACATGTCACTTTCACAGAAAATAGTTCCTGGGTCCACTTTACATAGAATTGCTTAGTAATCTGTGACTGATCTGGGAGGGAGAAAATATTGTTATCTGTTCATTCCAGAAAGAAAAAATAAAGCGAAAAACTTTCTTCAAGATGCTCAGAAGCAAGGCCAGTTTCAGGTTTTGTGGGCCCTGAAGCCCATAATATTTAATTCTTTAACAATAAAATTACAAATATAAAATAAAGCATGACTATATGAAAATTTGGGGGGTGCTGCAAAACTCTATAAAGGGCTGTGCAAGGGAGGGGACTTCACTGTGCCAGAGAGGGAAGCTCCACTGGCTTTCATGGTAAAAATCCACCTCTGCTCAGAAGCAATTCCAGCTTCTTATCATGGACCCTAAGGTCGAACAGTAGGGGAATAATTCTTCAGTGAGGTCAATCAGACAGCCCTCCACTGGTCTGAGAGAATCAGGGACTCTAGGAAATAGTACTGAGGGTGCACCTCCAAGACAGGCATCCAAACCCACCAGTGATCATTCCACGTAAAGTAAGAAAGCAACCACAACTCCCCTAAAAGCATGGGAGCAACCTGTTTGGCAGAGGAGTGGAGAGTCTTGTTGACTGTTTATTAGCAAACCCCACCTGTACACAAATGCCGGTCCCTCTGCCCAAGTGAAGTGACAACGCAGCTAGGAGACCTAGAACCCCTCAAATCAAAGTCATAAGTGCCATCTCAACTTCAGGCTACCAGGTCTCAGGGATGGTGCTCTCCAGGTTGGTGAGTACTCACATTTTGGATCTTTCATGTTCTTGTAGCTGCCCTATCCTCCACTGCACCTTCCCTCATTTTACCTGGTTTTTCACACTGACCCTGTTGTTACTAGCTGAACCCATCTTCCCATCTTCATGCTGCTGATCAGGTTGTTTCCTCTGTCTGCCATGGGCTTCCCCATCTCCTCCACCTATAAAGACCTACTCATCCTTCAAGGCCCAGATCACATGCCAGCTCCCTACATTCTCCTGCCTAATACACTCCTTACAGGCTCCCCGTGAGCTACAAAATATAATGAAATCATTCCAACTTCTTTGTTCCTGTAACAGTTTAGGGCCCATATCCCATTAGTGCAAAGCCTATACCCACGGTCTTTGACTTTCCAGCAATTTCTACAGTACCTGGCCCAGAGGGGCTTTGAAAAAGTATTTGTTGAATTAAGGACTGTTGCCAGAACTGCAAGTGTTCCTTTTCCTTTGACCTAAGTAGAGGCTTATCTTAATTGAAATAAAACTACAACATTATTTGGTTTTAAAATCATGTAGCTGAATGTAGCTGTATATAATTACAATGTCATCAAACCACTGATAATTTTAGGCCCCTCTTTCCCTTGAAGCCTTCTTTGACTATCTTTGACCAAATATCAGTGTATTTCTAGAGTGTAAGTTTTATGTGTATATGTGGGTATCTTTCTCCCTTCTTTAAACTCATTAACAAAAATTTCTAATATACCTACCTAGTCAAAATAATGTAATGAATCCCCATTGCCAGCTTCAAACTATGGCTTATCCTGCTTCAACATGCCTCATATCCAGTATTACAGTCTGAATATTTGTGCCCTCACCCCCACAGCTGATGGTATTTGCAGGCAGGACCTTTGAGAGATGCTTACGATAATGTGATTAGTGCCTTATCAAAGAGGCTCCAGGGAGATCCTAGACTTTTCGACCATGTAAGGGTACTACAACAAGATATCTGTGATCCAGAAGAGAACCCTCACCTGACCGCGCTGGCACCCTGGTCTCAGACTTCCAGCCCCCCAGAACTGGGCAATCAATGTCTGCTTATAAACCACTCAGTCTGTGGTTAAATCGTTAGAGCCACCCAAGTGGACTAAGATACCCACTTTCTCTTTACATAGTATATCAAAGCAAATCCCAGTCATCATATCACATCTGTAAGTATTTCAGAACATACCTCAAAATTACTGCCTTTTTGCAAAACCATAACCATAAAACCGTATCACATCTAAAAAGTATTTAATAATAATTCCTTAGTATCATCAAATCACTCATCTAGTATTAAAGTTTCCAATTGTTTCCCAAAAAAATATTCTGTCTCAATTTTTCTTGCACTAGATTTTTAACAGTGAAATATATTGTTACTTCATACAACTCATAAACAAATTGTCCTGTTTAAATAAAAAGCCCCAAACTTATATCCTACAGAGCCATAACATTCCACAGGACAAGACTCAGGATGTCTCATTTCATTGCAATGTACTAATTATGCTGCTGAAATTCTGTTAAACATTTGTCCTATATAGATATGTAAAATAATTTGTTTTCAGTTCATTTACCTTTCTACCCAAAGATTCTATTCCGCCAAGATTTCCACATGAGTTAACACTACTTTAGAGTTATTCATAGCCCCTAACAATGCATTTTATTTTTAAGTCTTAAAGGACAAGTTTTCCTTTTCCTGAAACTCAAGTGTTCACTCTTAATTAACACAAATGCTTTCACTCTAAATTTTCACTTTTAAAATAAAACTATGGCTAGAAAAGAAATGCCCTCAATAAACTATTCATAAACAAGTCAAGTATGCAAAGCTACAAAATATCTTAGAATCTTTATTTGGGCATGCACGTGAATCCATAAATGTTCACATAACACAAGTCAATGAGCACAAAAGACCAACACCAGGGTCTCCTCTGGCAGACCCCAGTTCTGCAGGGATGTTCAGAAGCAAGTGCGCGAGACTTAAGAACAGATGCATAAGTTCATTTCTGGATGATCCTGGACACATACTGCATAGTCCTTGATTGGGAACCGGAAACTGATGCATAAAGAACACAAAGTACACTGATTTTTTGCAGTTGGAATGTTTCTGAAAAAATGAATACAAATAACCAAACATTTGTATGGGGAAATCTTGCCATTAAATTAATAACATGGTGGAGACTTGAAGAAATTAAGATTCTTCTTTATAATGCAAAACTCATCCTTCTTAAAGCTAGGTGTTAATATGGGTTTCCCCAGCAAATACACAGTCTCAGGGAAATACAGATGTCAATTTAAATATAGAAAGTATCTACCAATTCACACTAATTGAAGATAAGGACATGGACTAATTAAAAGGAGAAATAAAAATAGGAATTATTTCCAAATAGATACAAGTGAACAACAACAAATATTTGCTAAATACATGTCCTTTAAAAAGAAAAAAAGATTTATTTTATTTTATTCATTTGAGAGAGAGAGAGCATGAGAGGGGAAGGTCAGAGGGAGAAGCAGACTCCCTGTTGAGCAGGGAGCCCCATGTGGGACTCGATCCTAGGACTCCAGGATCATGACCTGAGCTGAAGGCAGCCGCCCAACCAACACATCCACCCAGGTGCCCTAAACACATGTCCTTTCAACATCTTTGCCTTTTGATGATTTGATTTGCAATTATTTTATCATTCCCTACTTAAAAAAATAAATGATTCTAAATAAACAAAGTTTATTTTATTTTTAAAGATTTATTCATCTATATTAGAGAGAAAAAAAAACACAAGTGGGGAGAGGAGCACAAGGAGGGAATCTTAGGAGACTCCCTGTTGAGAGCAGAGCCCCACAGAAGCCTTGATCCCAGGACCCTGAGATCATGATCTGAGTCGAAATCAAGAGTCCCACCCTTAACGGACTGAGCCATGCGGATGTTCCCAGTTTATTTTATTTAATGGGTTAAATATCCTCCCCTACTCTTGTTTTACTTACTCTGTTCATTTGTTTACTGATCTCTTTCATATAAGGTTAAAAGCCATATTGCAATTACCACAAATTCCAGAAAAGTGAGATAAGATCAGATTAATCAAGTCATACTGTACTCTATATTCTGAATTTTTACTTTTTTTCTGGTGTTCCAAACACATGAAACCTTCTTATACCAGGGTCCCCAGAGAATCAGCCCTTTTGTACTTTAAGATTCATGGAGCTCCTTCCTCATGACTGGCCCTTGAGTGTCGTTCATGTGGTCTCCCGAAGAAGACAATCACACCCAGAGCATTGCTCCTGCCTGTTCAGGACAGCTGCCAGCCGTCAGCAATCACATGGGTGTCTACACTACTTAAGTGCAAGGACAGGGAGGCTGACAAAGAAACACAAAAGAAAACACAAGTCACCTAGAGCCAAATGCCTCTTGGATGCCTCCAAATGCCTCTTGGATGCCTCAAGGATTCAATTCCTCCTGGAGTCAGGCTGGAAACTGCAGCCCTTGCTCCCAGGCATGCATCCCACCACTATGCAAGTTGCCGTCCCCTCCCCCCTCCATGGCTTTGGCCCCTTCCAGGCTGAACCCTGAGAGCTGGTTTACACCCTCCAGGGCAGGAAGTGAATCATGCTTCACTCAACTGAAACTGCAGCAGGTTTGAAGGAAGTCAACCAAATTGAATCAGTAGCACGGATCTTGTAAAAGAGTGTCTCGGGATTGATATTGATGACAAAGAATTAGCACTTTGGATTTACATCTCCCCTCACAGATGAGACTTTTTATTAAAAAGCATAGCATAGGACACTTTACCCACCTACACAGATAGAGCGGCTGAAATCACCTTCCACAATATAGGCCCTGAGTGTTCTCACGACTAACCCTGGCCCCCCAACTCACGGCAGGATCTCTAGATTGCAGAACATGCCTAGGTCCAGACTCCAATTGTCTTTCCTCTTCCTTAGCAGAATAAAAAAGCTCTCTGCTTTGTTCTCGAAATGTAGCTCTGTCTCCTTTTTTATCCTTAATGTGATCTCCGGTGATTTTTAGGGTCCTAACACAAGCAAAATCCTAATTATGGGGAACGCCATTATTTTATATCTTATTTACTATAATCCAAAAGCATGGGACACCTCGCTGGCTCAGTTGGTAAAGCATGTGACTCTTGATCTTAGAGTCTTGAGTTCAAGCCCCACACTGGGCATGAAGTCTGCTTTAAAAAAAGGCAAACGTTTGGGGTTACTAATTATTTTGATCTAAATACTTCCCTCATAATTCTTAAACACTCATTATCCTCTCTCAAGTAAGACTTTTAAAAGGTATTTCTAGGGGTGCCTGGGTGGCTCAGTCGTTAAGCGTGTGCCTTTGGCTCGGGTCATAGTCTCAGGCGGGGTCCAGGGATCAAGCCCCACATCTCCCTCTTCCACTCCCCCTGCCTGTGTTCCCTCTCTCGCTGTCTCTCTCTCTGTTAAATAAATAAATAAAAATTTAAAAAAAAAGTATTTCTAATAGGGAGGATTCTTAAATTTATACTTTTACTTCTTTTTACTTATACTTTATACTTTTACTTAGGGTTTCTGACTACATAAAAATCTAATCTCTGAAAATCAAGTAAAATTTGAAAGCAATTTTGTTTTTAAGTATACCCTAAACACAGAACTTAAAAAGTTGAGAGAATATATATTTCCTCAAGAAAATATGTAAAACATCCCTCAGTAACAAAGGAAGATATTCCAAGTCAGAAATCCTTTTTAAAACAGACGGTTTTTTAAAAAATTCATAGAACACATCAAAATCATAAATAGAGAACAGAGAAACTGGTCTCATCTGACGCTACCTTCCCAGGTTTCATTAAAATACAAATTAGAAGTTTCTAAATTATAGCTATATCCTTAATAAAGTTATAAGGCCTGAGATTATCAAAGGAGCCAAACAGGTTCCCTAAGCACATCAGACAATGTCAGAGGTCAACAGTTCAGATTAAAAAGTTTACCTGGTAATTCACACAGTTCTTTGTATATACGTTTTTAAAGCTTCTCATGATAACCATATCTAATAATATGTGCAAATACACAAAAGAAACCAAGAACTTAAAGAACACACTAACTTCATTTTTTAGAATGATTTAAAATGACAATCAGGTACAATAGGCACTTCTTCAGACACTACAGCTGGACGTTCAGCACAAAAATATTTTCTCTCTGATAATCAACCACAACCCATAAGACAAAATATTTTAAGGTTTTCCTGTAGAAAAAAGAAAAAAACTCTATTCAATTAAAAAAAAATAATAATAATAGTCTTGAGCACAGACTCTGGAACCAGACTGCCTGAGTTCAAACCACAGCTCTACCATTCACTAGTTGTATGACCTTGGCCAAGTCACTTAGGCTTCCTCTGCCTCAGTTTCTTCATCTGTAAATACTCTTGTCTCCTTGGTTGTTTTGAAGATTAAATGAGTTAATAAGTGGAAAATGCTTATTATAGTGTCTGGTACATAGTAAGTACCATAAAAGTATTAGCGAATAATAATAATAATAATACATACATACATATAAGGATGGGATAGTGAAACTGTAGCCTTGACTATCATTGTGGAACTTCTCTATTCCAGCATGAGAAAGATGACTTACTAATCAAATAAAAGTATAAACCACTGAAAATATTTTGGACAGTTCTGGCTCATTCCTCTGGTCAATACTTATATTACAGGCCACTGGAATTGAACAAGGTATAGCAGGGGAAGCAAGCAGAACACTCTTCAATGGCAAAAATAACATACACAGGAGCCACTTCTGATAAAGTGATCCTGGTTGACTGGATTCTCTCCCTCCTGCTAAGGCCTCCAATGGCACACCAGGGAAGGACACAGTCTCCTACATTCTAAATGTCATCATCTAAACCCACCAATTTTTTGACGAGGAATTTGGAAATCAGTGGAGGCTTGACAGCTGGAGGAATGATAGTTAGCAGCTGTTTCCGTTAAAAGGGGCTCCCATATACATTCTAAAACTCAAAGTCTATGATAGCATTTCCCACAGTATTCAAGGCAAAAGGTAGGTGTGGTATCAGGGTGTTTCCTAAATGCACTCGGATAAGATCAACCTCAAGATCTTGTCCTCAGCTCCAGTCCTACCTGATAGAAAAATCTACTTTGTTTTCCACAATGTAACACGCTTCAGAGACCATTTTAAAAGAAGTTACTGCAATCAACAAGTTTAGTACATACGCTAGAGATGGCACTGTAACCACTTGTCTACTCTTTTCAGGTGACATGAGGGGCACTTGGCTGGCATGTGACTCTTGATCTCAGGGTCGTGAGTTCAAGACCCACACTGGGAGTAGAGATGACTTAAATTAAAAAATAATAATAATTTCTATTTCTGAGGACATGAGAAGAACCTAGATTCAGCCACTGGAGGCTTCTACTAGAAAGAAATCAATTTAATTCAACTAATTTGATACCTTCCGAGATACTTTTTGTTTGTTTTGTTTTGTTTTACCTTTCTTTCTTAAAACTTCACAACCCAGTGATGGGTATGAACTGGTGGTTCATTGAGGAAACCTAAATAAAGTCATTGTAGACTTTTTCAATGATACCCTCTGAAGAGACACTTTGGGGTGTAAAATATTTATGCATTTGAAGACAGGCCCTCTTCTGTGGTCAAACATCTCTAAATCTCTCCATTTCATCAACTACTATTAGCTATTCCAGAGAATCAAATTCATAATTACCATGGGCTCGAAAAAGAGACTTCCAATCACAATCAAGTCTGTCTCTTGAGGTTAAAAGCTAACCAAAGTGTGACGCCTACCATGTGAATCTGAGTGCCTCTCCTAATGAGTAACAAGCAGTATTAAATTACAGGTTACTACCCATACCTTATACAAAAAGCCGCACATCCAAGCTAGATGATGTCTTATAAAAGTAGTTATTAACCAAAGACAAATTAATGATACCTTTGGTTAGACTGGTATCTTTCTTGTTTCCCTATTTCTTTATTGATAAACAGGGTACTGTGCAAATGTATCTAATGTAGATTAATATTTTAAGAGTACCCAATCCTTAGGCATCCTGCTTCCACATTAATCTTCCACATTTTGTTGCACAGAATTCTTTCCCCATAGTTCTAATTTTTAAAATAGTTGATCCATTAGAATTAATCTGTTCTCCTATAAAGACTGGTCACAGCTAAGATCTAATATTTCTCCTTTATCTTTTTTCTCATGGAGAAACATATGAATTACGTTATTAACTGTTGTTTATACTCCCACTTCTCATAAAATTACCAACAGATAGGGAAAAGGTGTCCTTCACCTCCTGTTCCAAGTGCTAAAGAATCAGTAATATTCAGTTTGCAACTCAATAGCATCCTTAGGAATGGGTAACATTGTGGTGAGCTTTAACTATTATTTAAACAACAACAACAACAACACATTGGTTTTAGGGAAAATATACTTCCACTATCAAAGCCAATCCTTTGGGCTAAAAATGCTGAACCCAAACTAAGGGCCAGACTTAACATTAAGCTTTTAACATAGCGTGCATTTTTCTAAGTTTACAGAAGAGCTACTTTGTGGAAAATTCTGCCACTGGATATGCTGTAGAAAGAAATATCAAAAAGGCAAAGTCATTTTCATTTGGACACATAAACTATGATGAGCTCAGACTCAATTTCTTGGCTTCTTCAAGCTTTGGTTTGTTTTATTTTACACATGGTCTCTGAAGCAGGGAGATTTGTCTGCCTCTAGTTTTACCAACAAGGTTCAAATATTAGTATGTTGCTGGGACTCACCATGGCCCAGGTAAAATTTTAAAATGTTAAAGACTCCTTATTGTCAAATAAATAATCTGACCTTTAAGCTTAAGAAAACTATCTGGTCCACTTTACAATATAACCTGTTTTCACCCTGATTTTAATAGTAAGCAAGTTCCAATATTCTCCTGAAATCAATCAGAAATATCCATTGGCCGGCAATCATGATTAGATCACCAAATTGAAAGGAAAAAAGAGACGTCAGGCTATGTGGACTCTGCAGGTGAGGGGAAAGCCTCTATTTTTGTACATTAACCACTGATTTACTTGTGTTGACAGAGACCTAATATAGCAAAAACAAAAACAAAAACAAAAAAGAAAAAAAAAGAGTTTTATAGGGAGACTTTATTTAATTAATTGACTTTATTCCCTCAAAGTGCTATCTGGGTCAAGTTTTAAAAACCCAAACAAAGGGGCGCCTCGGTGGCTCAGTGTGTTAAAGCCTCTGCCTTTGGCTCAGGTCATGATCTCAGGGGCCTGGGACTGAGCCCTGCATTGGGCTCTCTGCTCAGCAGGGAGCCTGCTTCCCCCTCTCTCTCTGTCTGCCTCTCTGCCTACTTGTGATCTTTCTGTCAAATAAATAAATAAAATCTTTTTAAAAAATAATTTAGAAAATATACTTGAGATATTTATACTTAAAAGGGTGCTGAGGCAGACTACTTTTCTAAAGAAAAGCACTCCAATGACAGGAATAATCAACCTTGAATCTATTTAGTAAAACCATTTTGTAAAGCCGAAAGTATCGCCATTTCTAAAATAAAGCACAGCAATATTTAACTAAATGTTAAGTAAGTATCTGCAAGAACTTCAAGTTCTTAGAGTTTTGATCCTACTGATAAGGTCTGAGCTTTCCTGAAACACTTTTGTTACTATCTCATCCTCCACTCTTCTCATTCTCTGTTAAACCAATACGGTCATTAAATCATAGTAAGACAAAAATAGCAATTTTGAGCATTCCAAAATTCTTTCCAGGTAAAGCTCTATAGCTTTTTTTCTTTTCTTTTCTTTTCTTTTTTTTAAGAGAACTAGCTACGATCAGAAAAGAAGTGGCAAAATTTGGATCATATTTACTTTAATACTACCTACCTTGTGACTCCACATTTATTTAGTCCCACCTTGTCTCGGAAAAAGGTTTAATGTGGCTTATAAAAATCCATACAAGGGGAGCCTGGGTGGCTCAGTGGGTTAAAGCCTCTGCCTTCAGCTCAGGTCATGGTCTCATGTCCTGGGATGGAGCCCTGCATCGGGCTCTCTGCTCAGCAGGGAGCCTACTTCTCTCTCTCTCTCTCTCTCTCTCTCTCTCTCAGTCTGCCTCTCTGCCTACTTGTGATCTCTCTCTCCATCAAATAAAGAAATAAAAATCTTAAAAAAAAATCCATACAAAATAAATTATAAAATTAATTATAAGGGATTGGAGATTTGGAAAAATGGTAAAGGTACGTATATGTCACACAGAGAGAATAATATAAGATCTGAAAAGTTATACCTCAGTTTCATAGCATGTCACCTCTGAATAGTGGAGCTATGAGAAACTTTTTTTTTTTTTACAAAGATGCATTTTTTTAAAGTTTTTAGAAATAGATGGAAAATTACTGTTGGTGGGAATGCAAACTGGTGCAGCCACTGTGGAAAACAGTATGGAGGTTCCTCAAACAATGAAAAATAGAAATGCCCTATGATTCAATAATCACACTACTGGGTATTTACCCAAAGAATACAAAAAGATTAATTTGAAGGGATATATGGACCCCAATGTTTACAGTAGCATTATTTACAATAGCCAAACTTTGGGAGCACCCCATGTGTCCATCAGTAGATGAATGGATAAAGAAAATGTGGGGTGTGTGTGTGTGTGTGTGTGTAATGGAACATTATTCAGCCATTAAAAAAAGGACATCTTGCCATTTGCGACAACAGGGATGGATCTAGAGAGTATTATGCTAAGCGAAATAAGCCAGTCAGAGAAATACAAATACCATATGACCTCACTCATATTTGGAATTTAAAAAATAAAACAAACGAACAAAGGGGGAAAAATTAGACAAACCAAAAACCAAACTTTTTTAACTATAAGAAAACAGACCTTACCAAAAGGAAGGTGGGGGGGGGGGGGCAATGGGTGAAATAGGTGAAGGAGATTAAGAATATGCTTATCTTGATGAGGACTGGAATTGTTCAATCACTATATTGTAGATCTCAAACTAATGTAACACTGTAAGTCAAGTACACTAGAATTTAAAAAAAAAATGGAGAAATTGATTATCCTAAGATGTCTAGGTAGGTGAACTTTTTTTTTTTTAATTAAGATTTATTTATTTGACACAGAGAGAAAGAGAGAGAGCAGAAGCAGGGGAGCTGCAGGCAGAGGGAGAGAGAGAGAAGCAGGCTCCCCGCAGATCAGGGAGCCTGATGCGGGGCTGGATCCCAGGACCCCAGGATCAGGACCTGCTGAAGGCAGTTGCTTAACCAACTGAGGCACCCAGGCATCCCCAGGTTCGTGAACTTCTTAAACATACTTCATACACTACCAGTCCCCTTCTCTCGTTCTCAAATGTAACATTCATTAAGTCTACTGTGTTCTGGTTCCTAAGTCTGATCCATTCAGAAGAATCCCCTTTTCCAGTAACAGAAAAAAAAAAAAAGTACAGCACAGCCCACCTCACCAAAAATAATCATGCTTGAAGTCCACCTTTACTCCCCACTATTTAGATCTGAACAAAATGAAGCATTTAAAGAGTTTTTTTAAAAAATCAATTTTGTGGGGCAACACCTTTAAAAGATTGCTGATTTCTTTTTGTGGAGTTGGGCCTCTAAATAATAAAATGAAAATGCAGAGGTGGATGAGATCTCACAAATTTTTTAAAAATGGGAGCAGGGGAGGATGGGGGGGAATCTTTGTAAGGTTTCTGGGGTAGAGCAAGTGGCCTTCTTTATTCGGCCTCAAAACAAATAACATTTCATTGTGTCACTTTTTACTACAATCCCCAAAATGAGTTAAGATTCGAAATGCAAATCCCTACATTTTATTCTAGTTTTTTTGGAGAACCCGGTCAGATTTCCTTCTAAAACTTTCAAAGGCTTAACAAACAACCACTTAACTAGTTTTCTCTCTTCTCAGACTTCCAACTTGAGTAGTGGAAATGTTTTTCCTTCCAACAGATCTACCTTTACCCTCTCCTCTGAGGTTTTTAACAATCATGCATTCTGCCTTTTCAAGCCAAAGTTTCCTCGAGGCTCCCTGAACATCTAGCCTTCATCCACCACTGTGCACACTTGCCACTTACCTGTCAGCATCTTAAAACCCGTGAACAGAGAGTTAAAAGAATGACAGCCACCCTGACAAAATTCCCATGATGCTACCTTCTTGATTAGCCCCTAAATGCACTTAAACCAAACCCATGTTGGCTTACACCTCCTAGCAGGTACTTAGTGCAGTGTGCGGCCCCTAACCCAAAAGCTATCACAGCATTAGAAGCCCAGGCACTTCTTTAAAAAGCAGAACAACGAGAGAAGGTAGATTTAGTGTTTGGACTGTCATGGCTACCATGCCTGTTTCCAACTGTGACTAGTCTTGACTTGACCCTGCTTCAGTCCTTTAGCTAGAAAACTCCTAGAAAACATGCTTACACCTTGTCCCAATCACAGGGAAGTGCAAGGTGAAGGCGGCAGAGCCTTGGGCATCCTGAGCTCCAAGATTGGGATCATGAACAGAGTAACGTGTCCAGCATCCAAAATTCCCACCAAAGCAAGTCTTATCAGGTAGATACCCACTCAACTGACGCCCTACATCCAAAGCAAAGAACCAGATTCTACAAGGAACACAGGACAGATTCTTCAAAAAGAAATAATTCATAGAAATTAATTATTCTCCAATGTCTTTAATTAAAGAAACTGGGCAATGACTTCGATTTTTTAATTAAGCCCAACTTCAGCTTATTTTTCAATATCCTGAGGTTTTGACGTTCAGTCCAACACAGATTCTATTAAGAAACACTCCACCTCAGACCAGAGGAGACATTAATATTAATATATTTAACTGGTAAATACCCAATAAAAAGACCATGTATTTAAAACAAAAAAAAAAAAATAAGGGCTATTAAAACCTACAGGTTTAGAAAGAATAAAGAATTCACCACAAAAAAAATTTATTGATGATCACATGGCTTTATTCCTCTTCTCCTTTTGTAAGAATCCATATTATATTACACACATACATACAGGGCAAACCAACTGACCATATCACTCCCATGTAGAGAAAAATGTACAAGTTTTAAAGAGCCAACACCATAATTCAATTTAATGGACCTTCTTTTAAAAACGTAATAGTAGTAGATTATAATAGGAATTGTAAAAACAACTACATAACCACAAACACTCACGGAATCTCCATCCCCAAAAGGCTTACTGACTACTTGAAAAAAGCCCCTTTTCTTACATGTGAGATCTCTTCTTAGCTGCCTCCCTCTCAACCTCTCTGTGCATGCTGTTTTTTCCGGCCAAAGCAGCCTCTCCTCTCCACACTTTTCATTCACTACCTCTATGCACACCACCCCACCACAACTACTTGGACACAAAGCCAGGAGCTTCCAGGTGCCAAATCCCAGGGCACTGTCTGGTTCTTATAACGCCCTCACCAACTTCATCCACTCTGAAGTTTTAACCATCTTCAATATCTATACCTCCAACTCAGGACCCCTGGGCTAAATTCTAGGCGTATATATCCCAATGATTATTGGACATCCCTTCAGGATTAAACTGAGCATGTCCGAAGATGAATGTATCGCCTTCTCTCCAAAACCTCAGGCCTTTCTTACATTGGGTTCTGAAGCCACCACCCAAGCTAGAAACCCGAAAGTTATCTCTGATTTCTCTCAGTCATCCCTGTCTATTCAATGAATTACTTCCATTTTTTGAAGATGGTCTCACGTCTCCATCTGTACCTACCACTTACTTCAAGCTCTTCAATACCTGCTGGAGTCTTCAGTAATCTCCTAACTGACCTCTCTGCCTCCAGTCCTTGTCTCAAATCCTTCTCCCATAGGGTTACCACGCTGCTTTACCTAAAGTCTACTGACTGCATTACTTCCTTATTTTCCAACCCTGGATAGCTTCTCTTCACCTATATCATAAGGTTTAAGCTCTTAAACATGGCGTATGAGGCCCACTGCCTCCTAATACCTGCCTATATTACCAGCCTCTCTCCCCACCACTTTCTGCCCTGATCTTCCATTTCAACACTAAACAACTCATGAATCCCGCTCATGCCCCATGTTTCCCACCTCCATCCTTCATCCACCCAAACCTTCTTCAAGCTCCACCAGGGCAGGGGTGGTGGCCCAGTTACAGTTGTCCCTTCAGTGCTTAGCCCACCATCTGGCTCATGAAAGGTGCATGGTCAATGATAAATAAAGAAAGATAATATATGGCAAGTCCAAACTGAATGACACCCACAGAAAGTGTTGCAGGAATCTGCACTCACACTGAAAGTCGCTGTAATGGGGTCCATACATGCCAACTATTTTCCATTACCAGAAGTACAAGAGTCAGCACAAGCTCAACTCTCCCTACAACACCCACCAACTTTAGAGTCATGCTCTATTTTTTTTTTTTTGGGGGGGGAGGAAACATATTGGCTACCCACTAAGCCTGCCATCACAAGCACAATAGTGGGCATCTTGGTGATGTGCTAATAATAACAGCTGATATTTATAGAATGCTCATTGTGTATCCAGACTTTCGCTGAGAATTCTACATGGATTATATCTCTTCAGTCCCTGCATTTGCACTATGAAAATGTAACTACTGTTAACGCAGCTTTAGATAAGGAAACTGAGGCCCAGATACCGAATAACTTTACTGAAGGCACAGAGATTTAAAATATTAATGACACTATTCGCCAGAACACAAGCCAAGCCTCCATACATATTTCACTTAGTTTCTAAAATTGTGTGTGTGTGTCAAGAGCTGACCATGAAGGAAGGTCAAAAGACCCTACTGCATCACCAAACTTCTGAGCCACTGCTCCTCACAAATAAAGACTGAGCACTACATTATTAGCTAAATTACAGAACCATTGCCATTGCCTCACAGACAGCATCAGCAGCACATCAGGACCTAAGTGGTAAGACTGATAGCTCCTCTTTCCTTATGCCCTTTCTTCTGCCCACTCATTTCTCCATATTCCCCTGTGGTCCACTCCAAACTTCTCCTCCCACCTTTGTTTATGAAGGGTGCCTTAAGACACATATGGGGCAAGATCTCTTCTTCATAAAAGTAGAGAACCCCTCACCTCAGGAGATGCAGAAGCCAAAAACATTCGCAGGCTCAAGAAGGATTTAGATAAATGCATGGATAAGGGAACTCTGGGGTCCACATAAAGGGAAGTATGGAACTTGGAGAGGAAAACTTGCCAAGGGACAGCTACACTTGGCTATCAAATTGAAGCCACAGATGTGTACTGAGCACCTACTATGTGCAAAGCACTATTCCAGGCTCAGAAGACAGCAGGGAACAAGAGGCAAAATCCCTGCCTTTATGGAGCTCCCAGGTCTGACCACTACTTGGTTTCTGTCAGGAACCGTCTGCTCACTCAGGCAACTGGATCCACAGAGCGGAGGCTTCCTCCCAACGTTGAGGACCTGGCATTTTTGGGGAACCTTCTCTGTCCTGTCAAAGAAAGGTGCACACATGTGGGCTCTCACCATATACAGCTCCAAAGGCAGCTTGCACTGGTCCTTGAGATTTGTGCCCAAAGCCTTAAAAAGATTTTGACTTTGGCAAACTGGAAGAGGAACAAATTGACAGAAGTAGACAATACATTATGAGAACAGCCATGGCCATCAGGCCACATGTAAGAGCCAGGTAACTCAGAAATGGCCCCCAGCAACCCAGAAATACCACCCTGTCCTTCAAGGGCAAGGCAGGGTGGAGAGAACCAGTCAAGGAAAACGTGGTAAAAAGCAGCACCTGGGTGTGGACCTTTACGAGCTCCCTTCAACCATGCTCCACCAACACAGGTAAACCGTCTTCCAAAGTCCTAAATCCAGGACCGACACTTAGAAGCAATTAGACACAGTGGTTAGTCACACACCCTCTGGAGCAATATTGTCTGGGTTTGAGTCCCTGTTCTACCACGCATTAACCTTGGCACGTAATCAAAACTCTCTGGGACTCAGTAGCCTCATCTTTTAAATGGAACCAATAATTACAACAGCCTCATAGGATGGCTATGGAAATTGAAAGAGCTGATAACACATAAAGCATTTAAAACAGGGTCTGGCACTCGGGAAATATGAGATGTTACTACTGCTACTTTTTATAGGGATAGGATCATAGGAGCCCCCTTCCGGGCCATGGCAAATTCTGGAAGCCACAAAGATGCCTTTTAAAGGAACACCTTAGAAGCATACACATCCGACTCTGAGGTAAAACCAAAATTCAGGCAAATTTCTAAACACGTACACCTGGGGCACCTGGGTGGCTCAGGTCTCCTTCAGCTCAGGTCCAATCCCAGGGTCCCGGGATCGAGCCCCAAGTCAGGCTTCTTGCTCAGCGGGGAGTGTGCTTCTCCTTCTCCCCCTCCCACCTACTAATGCTCTCGCTCTCTCAAATAAATGAAGTCTTAAAAATAAAATTAAATTAAAAATAAACACATACACCCCAACTCTGACACACACCTTCTCTCTCTGAATGAGAAAGCTATTTTTCATCGAATTCAGGTAAAACTGATTTTGACTGCAGCACACATTTTTCAAAAGGTGAAGGCAAAAGAAAGGGTAGATTTATCCTTAATAATTTCCCCTGGCCCTCTGGAAAGACAGGCTGGGTCTTTGTCTGCTGAAGAGCTAAAACAATTAGAAAGGAAGAGGAGAACAGGAGGAATTTTCAGGCGGAGGCCCAACCAGCATGGCAACCTAAGGAGCCAAAGCCTGAGTGGTCATCTACAAAGGAAACACCTGAATGCGTGCTACCCATTCTAGTGAATCTACAGGGGAAGAGACGACATCAGTAAGAAGTCCAAGCAGGTGTTAGGTAAAGCACAGACACAAGGGAGAGAAACGTTCACTTAGAAAAAATCTTTTATCTGCAAACGTAAAGCCAAGCAGGTAGGTTGTTTTTGTTGTTTTGGGGTTTGGCTTGGTTAATTGTGGCAGGAGACAAAAGCGCATCAGTACATCCCAGCAACAGAACCCCTGGGTAGTCCCCAGGCCAACAGCAAACATTAAACACAACCAAGTTCAGTTGGCTAGTCCTTTAATTTGATTGGAATGACTTTTATCTTTCACCTCGGAGTCATAAAAGAACATAAGTTGTTAGCAAAACAACCCGAAGTTGACTTAAATCTGAGGCCTTCTTCTGTCTTTCCATATGCTTGTCAAAACTATTTCGAGAGAACGAAAGAGAAAACATGCTTGCCCAAAGGGGGCGGACACAGGGGACAGAAAAAAATGGCTAAATGTATAACAATATGCTAGATAGTGTATTACATCTGAAAAGTTTTTGGTTATTTGTCCCGCTTTCATGAGATAATCTCAGCATCCCAAACTTATAAAATTCTTTACTTGGAAAATGTGTCAGTAGACCTACCAGAAAGCTAAACATTCTCAGAACTGAAGAAACAGTATCTATATTTACAAACTATGTTCATATCATTTGCACGTACATCATGAGTCCTAGAAGCTGACCCCTTACTCGTCCTCGCAAATTTATATAATCAAGCACATAATTCCAAAAAAAGAAATTTCAACTAAAAGTGGTGTCAAATTATGTGGAGTTAGTCTACTAGTAAGAAATTGAGAGTCTAAAAAATACTTTTGAGCGTCACTTACACATATCTGTTACAAAGGCCTATAAACTGAAGTTTGTGTGATTTTTTAAAACTGATTAAAACCCATGGGATATTATTTGGCCTTCTCGAAGGAAGGGTTTTACTGACAAATCATTAAGAAAAGGTATGAAAAACTATGCCTTGGTCTCACTATTGCTCAGCCGATGGAGATGTGGCAATAGAAAAACAAATGTGGCTCTAACCACCAAGAAAAAAAAGTTGGGTTTTCTAGCCACATTGAAGACGCTAGATCTGAAATTCAGGAATAATACCGTAATTAATAAGGACATGATGAGAGAGTCAGCCAATATTACAGTTCGGGTCCATGCAAGAAACACTTTTTGAGTTCCTCTTATCAGTCAATCCCAATCTTTGCTTTCCAGGATCTCATCACGCAGCGTTGGCCATTCACCCACCAGGCAACTTGAGACAACTGTTTCATCATCCATGGGCCTGGAGAGCATGGCGAGGGAAGGAGAGGCCCGGGGTTCCACACAAAAGTGACTGGCAGAGTCATGTCTTGCTGACTTGCCTAATTTTACATATGTTATTTTCAAGCAGGGCACGTGCATATACAGATTAAATTTATAAACTATAATCCCCTAGACAAAACCCTCCAGTCATTTCCCGTGAGGGCCAAGTTCTTTTTTGTTTCTGGTCTGGTGGAGGCCTCTAGATGGCCAGAAAGAAGGAAGCAGCTATTCCTAGGACTTATGGGTGTACCAACATGACTACCCAAAGTTACTAAAAACTGGCATTTCATAAATGTTTCCTTCCTACTGTAAAGTGTCCTTACAGATCAATTGAATCAAATGTGAGCTCTGTGGCCCTAAGAGATTAAGTGACTTGTTTAAGGTCACACAGTTTGTTGTGGCAAAGCCTGACCCCATCTTCATTTCCTGGTTTCCAATATAATGTCCTTTGAATTAGACCAAACTGCAACCCAACCATGGGGTTGAGACCCAGAGACCGAAATGACTGTTGGCATATTTGTCGTACGACTGTTGGCATATTTGATAATCCGAATGTCTGCTTGTGAAACAGATTATACGGCCATCCAGACAAAGTCACTGGCCTGGCGTTGATTTAGCGTGGGAAGCCTACAGAACAGGCTGGGAGAGAAATGGGGCAGACCCCCAAAGCAGCAGGCCTCCCCTCATATCAGAGGTTGGAGTATTCACTTGCTTACGGCACCCGGGGAGCACAGGGTAGATCTTTCATCAGGGGAAGAAGGGGATTCCCCAAGAAAGGGATTAAAGGAAGCAGATCCCTCCAGGGGAGGCCTTTACTTCTGTCACAGAACCACAAGCTGCTTCTGCTCAAAAAGGATTTGGTACCAAGGCAGAAGGCTGCTCAGAATTTGTGCAGAACCACAAAGATGCTTCAGTAGGTAACAACAGGAAGGAGAGTCAGAATGAACTTTCCACGAGCCGTCTCCAAGAAAAGTGGAAGAACCTTCCCTCTCACTATTTAGAAACACCAGCAGCAGGTGCTACAGGGGGGCCTGCACCAAGAGAACCACTGCCGCTCTTCTCAGGCCTGTCCACAGCTCTCACTGACACGCGTGCTTCCCTAATAACAAGCTTAGGAATGGAGAATGGGAGGAGAGGCACACACTCTGTGAATGCCTGTACTCCCCTGCCCCTCTTTCCTCGAAGAATAGACTTCATCAAGCACGAAGCTCAGCAAAAACTGAAAAGAGAGAAGTTCTTAATAATGTATTGACACTTGCCACAAAGCCTGGCCTATCTCAACAAGGCTCTTTGCTTTCACGTCTACCTGGTCTCTCATCGGGTCGGACAAAAAGAGGAAAAACAAAGATGACTTCCAGATAACTATGCCTCTCACAGCTGTGCAGTCAAGAGAGGGAAAAACACCTTTTATAACTTCCTCTGGCACTTGCTGAAAACTCTGGACTTTGGGGAGGCTATTAGAAAAAGGTTAAATATGAGACTAGATAATGATATACCAAGGGACTCACGTCAGGGCTGTTTGAACACCACTCAGAAGCAATTGCTGTTGAGAGCTGGCGACCACTTTAAAGGGTTCTGGAAGAAGGCGAAGTCTGCAAGTAAATGCTCCAGGGTGCCCCTGGGAGGAGCAGGATAAAGACTCTGGATTTTGCACAAGCATCCGTGAAAACATTTATTCTCCATTCTTTCATTCAAAGATGACGAGGTATCCACATCTAGTAATTATTTCCTATCAGTGGCATATTCTCTTGCATTGTTCTTTATGTAAGTTTATTTTCACGAAGACATGACTTCACATACACAGTAGTACCTTCCTCCTTTCTCTCACTGTGAGCTAAAGGGCCCCTGGTCTCCATCTTATACTTCCCTATTTCATTTACTTTCAACAAATCTGTCTGCCAGTTATCTCACATTATTGTATCAATGAGCATTTTACTTCAAAATCCTATGTGTGTAACTTACCCCTTTCTGTCCCTAAAACTTGGCCAGTTACCATCCCCCTTATAAAATTTGTGATGTTACCCAAAGCACTTTGGGCTATCAATTCCAGGGTTATGAACCATCAGCCACTGAAGCTACCTGATTGGCTCCCTGCCCCCTGGTGCTTTAAAATGATAACTAGGCAGTATATAATTACATGGTCTCCAGAAGATACTTATAATTGAATCACAGGGCATTTTGTGAATGTTTGGGACAGCGATTAGAGGACCACAAAGTGATAGTATTTCTAACTCTCACCAGCTAGAATGTAAATGAAGCACCCTAAAATTCAATTAGAAGAGTCCTTTAGGTATTAAATAATTATAATATGAATCACATTAGGGGGCAAGGTTTTTTTTTTTTTTTTAATTGAACTGTCCCCATAACCCCCAAAGATCATATTTCCTAATAGTTTGCACAACAACACAGCTGGATTTTCAGATTTATGGTTCTTCATCCAACTGAAAGAGCTGTTACCCAAGGTAGAACATACGTATGCAAGAGTCTGTTCCTGCTTTTGCTCTGTTCCCTCCTTATCTGGTGACCTCTTAAGTGAGCTGGGTCTCACAGTCACCCCACTTCTCCCAGAAACATGCTACATAATTAGAATATCTAATATTATGATGCAAAAATAAAATAGCTATAAAGATATTTACAAAGCTAACAGAAACAGGGCTATTCATCTTTGCAAACTTTCACCCATTCTGAATACCCAGGAATGAAGGTCTCATTTCTCCCCCTCACCTTTCCCCTCTCTCCAGCTCTCCCTCCTAGCTCTCTTTCCGATTCTCAACCATTCCTTCCATCCTCAGTACCTGCCTTCCCTCAGGGCAGGTTGTGACAGTCTGTAGTAAAGCCTCCAGGAGCGATTGTAGCTGGTCCCTAGTGCTCAGGGCAAGGATATGAGAAAGCGTCAAAAGTAGATCTTTTTCAGTCATTATCTTTCTGCTTCCATTTCTTAAAGGAAGAGAAGGTAAATATTGTTCCTCTCACTCAGGAAACTCCGGGAAAGTAAAAACAGAAAAACACTTCTCCCCTGACTGATTTTTGTAAACACACCATCAAGGGAAGGCTGAAAGGATGGTCACGCGGTGAAGTTGCTCCTACAACCAACCCAGCAAGTCAAACAGAAAACAGGGCCCTCATCATTCTTCTGGATGCTCTGAATCACACCCAGGGCACAGGCAGGAACTCTCCTGACCCCGGAAGGCTCCAGCAAAAGCACAGATGCACCTACAGCAGATTGGTAACCCAACTATTCGCCTCCACTTAAAAAACATTTTTTTCAAGGCCAGCGATCAAAATGTAAAACTAAGGCCTGAAAAAATATCAGTTCCCCCAGCAGGGCCCCAGTGTTAAAATATAATGTCTGATTAGTGATTAGTAGAACATCACAGAAATAAATATACATATACATGCATATGTATATTTTTCCAGTAGATTTGGCCTTGTAATGACATTTGCTCATGAGAAAAAGAAATTTACTCATCCCAACAACAGAACACTTACCTAAGGGTGTCCTACCAAAAAAATAAATAAATAAAAAGGTCCCCTAAAGACCAAGAATATAGTGACATTTGGTGCTCTTCAATCAGAGGATCAACACCATCGGTTTCCTCCTTTTAGCTCCTGAAATAAAAATATTCTCATGCACGGAGCACAATAGCACGGGCTACAGCCCTTCCTCATGGAGTGTGATTCTCTCTGAGAATCGCCTTCTGCTATGTTTGCAGGAACCACTCTCCCAGGACTGTAGAGCCCTTCTGGATCTTTCCTTGCACCTCAGAGTCAAGAGCAAAGAAGCCAGAATGGATGACCACGACCACACAGAGGTTGAGTCATAAAGGGTTCGCGATGATGGCGCTACTGTGGTCAACGTGGAGCTCAGTCACAGGGCAGCCACGGAGACCCCTCCAGAGGAAAGTGGAGTTAATTAGTCTTTTTATGCACACACACATGCCAGCTTCACACATTTAAAAAATAGACCCATGCTAAGCAAAGGGCCTATTTTAGCACTGTCTTGTAAAAACTAGATAGACGGGTACTCTCTCTCCTTTCTAGCAGTCACACGAGCCCTAACATACTTTCTGGCTTTTGCTAGTCTAGCCTGAAGAATGAAGAGGTAAGATGCAAAGTGCCTCTGAAAAGCACTAAAACAAAACACAACAATTTTCACTTTCACACGAAGCACCGCACACCAGTGAATCAATGCATCTAAAATTAATTGGCATTCCTGTATAAAATTTTCCTTTTGTAACATAGCCACTGGGCTACTATGGAAAAAGATCCTAATTTATACCGGCTGAACAAATGATTTGATTAGTGACCAAAGTAAGGAGGCGTGAATGCTCTCCAAGCATGAGCTTTTCCGCATGGCCTGAGTCAGCCACCGTACAGTAAGCCTGGCGTGGTGCCAAGCGCCCTCCTGCCAACGAGACTAGAAGTTTTTGAAGAGCTACCACAGATCCAATGTTGGGAGAGTCCCCCAAACAAAAGGCGGCCACCGAGTTCAACAACTGGCTTGCAATGGCACCATATGTTCCGCAATATTGTCCTGCTGCAACACTGGGGTCTGTCTTCAGTGTTCCCGGGTGCTGCACAGCTGTCGGCCCATGAGCTGTTTTATCATTATTTTCACTGTTTTATTACTTTTCTGGGAATTCAAATCAGTGTAACCGCGCCTGATGCACTGGGTGAAAAATGGTGTCTCCCTCCCCCTCCTCCTTCAACCTAATGAATTGCCTTTTTTCACATCAAAGAGTAATGAGCACCAAACCACATAATATTTATTCATGGAACGAAAGACTTAGGAATGGAGAGGGTGGGGGAAGCAGGAGCAACTCCTGAGTGTGGAGAGCGGAAAAGCTGGACATTTTAAAGGAGCTCCTCACTGTGATTCCCGGTGACACTGGGTTCAATTTATAGGGAAATCCAAAGCTTTCAGCTCTCCCCATTCTTTCCCTTGGAGCCTTCCATCAAGCCAGACCCTGATCAATGCTTAGAGACCCCGCTGCTGAGAGCTGACAGTAACCAAACATAACTCATCTTGTAGACTTGACAGTGAACTGTCTAAACCTTTTCTTTCTCAGTGGACCTCCCCTAAAAAGCCTTTTCTCTCTCTTACGAGCATTAAGCGAGTATATCTAAGAACATTCAGGATAGATATCCTTTTACCCCCAGTATCATCACGGCCTCTATTGTGGAAGAGCGCCTGATCTGGCCCAGGGAAGAAGAGCCCTTGAAATAATGGCACTACTGGAGTCTTCCTCGCCTCAGATGACATGAATTTTCCCCTCCTCCCTTTCCGTGTTAGTCTCTCACACTCTGTCTTCAAGTCTTCTTTTTAATCCAGAAAACAGAAAATAATGTACAACAGTAGGAATAACTTAATCCAACCCACGGTTAAGCTTCCATATAGACATTGAGACAACTTAATTGTCCCCTTTACAAAGGATCCCCAAATTGGGAGGGGCAGAATGGACTATGAAGTCAAGTTAATGTTAAATGAGCCATGTTTCTTGAAGGCTTCCCTGAATACATGAGCCACGAAAGTGAAAGGAAAACTGTTCTTTAAGGTAAGATAGCTATTAAACAAAGGTTCCTCAAAAACAATCCACACTCACGCTAAGAAAGAGATTAAAGGTAAAGGGCATGCAAACCACGTGAAATTTTTAACACCACTGACTGAGCTGCTGTTTTTTCCTCACATTTTATTACTTTATTACTTTCTCCATTTAAACACTCTATTTGCAGGATTAAAAAAAGATTTATTTAAACTATGAAAAATTATTTAAATTTTTAAAAATCTCAAAATAACTCATTTCTTCCTCTAACCTGTGCCACCCAAATGGTTGTGAATTTTAACAATGCAGAATTTCTTATCTAGATAATTTCCCTTAAGCCCAGAAATGGAATCCATTTCTGAAGCACCCCTCTTGTTTCTTCCTCTTACAGTCTCATTTTTGTAAGTCTGTCAAAGCTAATTATCTCTCTCCTCAAATTTATGGCTCTTCAGTGTATCATAAACACATACATTACGAAAAGTTGAAGAAACAAGTGAAGTGTGCATTACAGTGTGAAGAAAAAGACAGACATAAATAATTATTCAAAGTATCCACTCTTCATTAATAAAGAGAATGGCATTAGAAAGTGTGGATGAAAATACCGAAGCCAGCTAATCCCCCCTTCCTCTCCCATATATGGTTGTCCCCACCCCCTAAGCCAATACCAGAAACTCCCACACCACCCGTTTAGGATAAAGAGGGAAGCAAAATTCTCAGGTTTGCAATCCTCTGACATTCCAGACCACAGATAAACATGAAGTCTACCAAACCAGTACCACAGACCACCTGTGCCTCAAAGGGAACAAAGGCACAAGACACAATTCTCACAAGCGCACAGTGTCATTAAGCGCCCTTACTTGACACTACTGTTCTGTATTTCTGAGTGTTCTAATTCCAATCTGAGACCACAACTTAAAGTTAATAAAAGGCTCCTGAATGATTCCTATCAATCCTTACAACCTAAGAACAGGATCAAACACTGAAAAAGCAACAGCCCATTTGAATTTCAAAAGCTTAGTGCCAGACATCCCCCATCCTCAAACCACAGTTTATCCTACTTGGTCACCTCAACGTTATCACTACGTGTTCCCAGTTCAGTGTGGGCTCCAGACATGTTCCCCTCCAGCACATAACAACCACAACCTGCCAAAAATACTTTCTGAGTATGGCCAATTACTGTGGTAACAAACAAGTTCTTCGAATATTCCTTCAATAAGTTCTGAGAATTCAGCAGCGCGAAATCCAAATCTAAAATCATCGCTTCCATACTTCACTGAAGAAAATGAACGTGTTTTTAAGAATCCAAGAGCAGCTGCAAACCGTTGAGGAATTCCTAGTTAAACTGCAAAATGCGCTTTCAACCATTTAGGCACAACATCTAAACTGAGAAAGTTGCTTCTTTATATAAACCACCTCTGTTTACCAAACATGAGAACCTCCCAGGAAAGGGCCAGGGCAGGATGTCAGTGGCAGGGGAATGTTGCAATCCACGAGGTGCCGACGTGCACACTCCACTGTGAGGAAATACCTTAAGTGATTAAAGATAAACACCACCTGCCTGCTTTGCCGAGACACCCATTGCTGTAGCTGCACACTCTTCTCTGGGATGAAGGGGCGGGAGGGACAGGGGGGACGCAGGGAGAGAGGATGGACTGAAATACCACAGTGGATTAGAACTGGGACAATGGGAGCCCAGAACAGAAGATAGGAAGAGGCAAAGGGAATGTTATGTTTCATCCCGCTGGGAACTCTGGCATTATTATCACTTACACATTCTGAAGTTAAAACCCAAGAATAAGCTATTACAAGAGTTTTATCTCTTTTCCTTTCCTTAGCATCCAGAAAATTTTGCTGAGTTCTGACATGTCCACTTTCTTCACATTAATGTGAACGTTGACCCCTGACACTCCTATTTAGAATTTATATCGTAAGTTACAAAGAGAGTTATTGAACTCTCTTTAAATAACAAATGAAACTCAAAAGGTCTGACATTCTTTTTGTAAGATATGTTTTAAAAAAAACTCCACAGTGAGGTAAGACTTGACTGTAGTCATTTCTTTCCTATTACAAATAATCTCTTGACCATTTCAACCGGAAATAAGAAAATGCTTTCCAGAGGAATTAGAAATTAGAAGTTTATTACAACATAGGTGTGATCTCAACAGCCTTTGAAAAAGAGGTTTTATCTAATAATAAAATCAGATAGCTAAGAACATAATCAATATTCAAAACATAACCATTTACCTATCTACATCAAATAAAGGTAAATGTTATACTTGGTGCAAAATGCAAGGTTTGTTCACCTTGTGCATAGGTGAACGTCATTCCTGAAAGAAAACATTCTAGTACTAGAAATAAAAGAAACAGATCCAGGAATATTCAAAAGCAAACATAAAAAAAGTAGGATGACACTCCTCAGAAGGACAGAAGACTAGCAAAACTAAACTTGACTGTCAGCAGCAAAAGTGAAAGGTTGAAATTTTATTGACTGACCCGAGTAGCAACATTAAGGAACTCCTAAGTTTCTCATATTGGAAGGTCTGGTTAGAAGATTAGGAGCAAGATTCCTATATTGCATACATGGCTAACTCATGTGATTTAAGCTGTTCAAACAGAAGCTATCTATGGGTCTTTAGGCTGAAGCCCCTTTCTTCCAAAGTCTGCACCCAGCACATGGCTACATTAACTTGTCTGGCCACAGGTTTTGGGGGGAGGGGGGTTTCTCACCAAGGTGGTAGGTGGGTCAGCTTAATGGTAGAAAATGCTAATCAACATGTACGTCAAACTTGAAACAGAATGCCTAGTGGATCAGAATCCCTTGGTAGAGAATGACATATAAAGTTTAGATCCCCAATCACTTATATTCCTACCCTGGATTTATTTCTGTGGTTCAAGTAATTGCCATCTACATCCTGCACAAGCTTCCAGGTCCTATGCCCTATGACAAAGGTTGAAACATGAGGTAATGATTTAAAAAAGAAAGAAAAAAAGAAAAGAAAGAAAGAAAGAAAGAAAGAAAAAAGAAGGGACACTCAGGCTAGAGGTATATGAGGCCAGGGGATAGCAGCAAAGCAGGAATCCTCATGATCAAATAGTAGGGCCAGGCCAGGACCAGCCCCCTGCGAGACACCACGTATCTTAATTCTAGCTCCTGTTCAAACTGATCCTATAACCTAAAGGAAAGTCAAGTAGGTAAGGACCGTCCCTTGGCAGAGCGTAGTTATTTTAAAAATCCAGCTGTTCGCACAACCTTTTCAAGAAAGAACACTTCAGGCAAGTGAAGGCAGAATTATGTTGCAGCCGAGAACCCCAATTCTGGAGCCAAACTGCTCCTGCTCTATGAAAACACAGACTCTCGTTATTAGGCTGCCGGCACAGGGCAGCCACTATGCCAGAGGTAAATCAAAATGACCAAGAGCTCCAATCAAGGGCAGGTTCAGACCATTGCAGCACACGTGTATAATGAAAACTGATAGGACTTCTCACTATCCAAACAGACGCTCTAAGGCGACTGCCGAGGCAAGTCCATTTTGATGCATTTTCTACAGTTGGCCAGGACAGCAGGTGGTTATTACCATGTTACACAGATGACTGGATTAGTCAGGGTAATTTAACCTGTAGGAAGTGGCAACTCACAGACCTGAGATTTTTATGACCCCTCAAACCTGCCCCCACTGCCTCCCCAGGGAGCACAGCACCAACTGAAACACATTTTCCAAGTAAAGCCACACAGGTCTGTGAAACACAAAGCTCAGGAAAGGTAAAGAGAACTATGGTCTCGTTCAAGAAAGTGAATTTCCCACTTTCACAGCATGAGCAGGTACCCGTTAATTAGACTCCTACTAACTTGCTTTTTTAGGACCAGATGAAAAGAACGAAAGTCATTCCTATAAGACATGTTGCCAAATACACAACCTTTAAAAACCAACAATGTTCACCCTAGACTGCAAAGACCAACACCAGTTACTAGAATTGACTTTTTTTTTGAAGCTGTATTTTTAAGGAAACGCAATTATCATTTGCTCTAAATTGGGTTATAATAAGATTCAGGTGCTATATTAAACCATATTAGATTAAGAGATTTTTTTTTTGGTCAACCTTTTCTGTTTATACATATTACGTATATAGCAAGAAACCCAAATCTGTGCTACAGAAATGCTCACATATGTATAAGGAATATATGAATAAGGATGTTCATTGCTGTAATGTTTAATTGGCAGAAATTGAGAAACTACAAGAGTGTCTATCGACAGAAGATCATTTAATAAATTATGGAACATCTGTATTATGGAATTCTATATAACAGTTAAAAAGAATGAATTGAGGATCTACATGTAATGACTTGGACAGGTCTCCAAAATATATTATGTGGAAAAAGTCAATCTCAGAACCATATGTACGATTCCATTTGTGTAGAAAAAGCTACCATGTGATGAGGTACAATATATAGTATATATGTAACTGAACAGAAGAAGGTCTGGAAAGAGATACTATAAATCGTGGCAACTTCTGAGAAGGGGGTAACATGAAAGAGAAGAATTAAGTCACTTTTTTTTTTTAAGATTTTATTTATTTATTTGACAGAGATCACAAGTAGGCAGAGAGGCAGTCAGAGAGAGGAGGAAGCAGGCTCCCTACTGAGCAGAGAGCCCGATGTGGGGCTCTATCCCAGGACCCTGGGATCATGACCTGAGCTGAAGGCAGAGGCTTTGACCCACTGAACCACCCAGGCGCCCCGAATTAAGTCACTTCTTAAAACTACTTTGATTTAGCAATTTATTCAACAAATATTTTGAGTTCCTCCTATGTACAGTAGGTCTTTTTCTGATATGAAGATAAAGAAAGAGATAACATCTCTGTCCTCAGTAACTCACATTTTATTTCTATATTGTTTAAACATTTTATGATTTTTAAAAAGATGTCATGGAGCGCCTGGGTGGTGCAGTTGGTTAAGTGCCTGACTCTTAGTTTCGGCTCTGGTCATGATCTCAGGGTCATGAGATGAAGCCGTCCATCAGGCTCCACGCGCATCACATCTGCTTAAGATTCTCTCTCTCTCTCTCTGTTCCTCTACCACGTGCCCATGCATGTTATCTCTCTCTCAAATAAATAAATCTTAAAAAACAAAACAAACAAACAAACAAAAAATGATGCCCTAACCCCTTCTCCAACACTTAGCTAACTGAACAACTTGTGCTAGAACATTTTCACTCATCAAGATTGCTCATTTCATCTTTGAACAGGTTTAATTTTCATATAACTGTGTTTTTTTTTTAAATATTAAACCAAACCTGACTCTTAATAACCACCAACCACTGATCCTAACTGTATCCCCCTGAGGCCGTAAAGAGCATATCTAATCCTTTCTTCACTTGACAGCCCTTCAAATATTTTAAGAAAGCAATCATACTCTCTAAATCAGACTGAACACCGCCAGGTCTTACAACTGGTTTTCATACGACACGGTTCCACGTCCTTGCACCTTCCTGCCTGCTTCATTCTAAATGTTCTCTTCTTTGTCTAATCTCCTCTAAAAGCTTTAAGTCAAGCCGTGATCATGGTGCTACAAGTGTCGCCTAGTCAAAAAAAAAAGGAAAGAAAGATGATCACCTGCCTCATTTTCAACGACCGACCTCAATCTTACTCTCCACCACACCTACGAATCCTCTCCTCCTACAAAGAGGTTTCATTGGAAAAATAACGAAATAAACTTATAGAAAACAATGCACGAAAACCGTAGCCACAGACAGCTTACAAGAAGATACAAAGCATTTAGGGCTCTAGGATTTTCCTAAATGTCAGTTTATTAATGACTTCCATTAACGTGTTCTCATAAAACCACAGAACCATTTCATACAGCTAATCCGAACCAGGAAACCATGGCCTGCAGCGTGCGTCCAGTGACAGCAAGGATGCCCCCTTTACCACGGTATCCCCAGTGCCCAGAAATCGTGTCCAAGATGCAGCTGTTGCCCAGTCCCTAGTCATTAGATGTTGGCTTATGAGTGAGTAAAACAAGCGTCCAACCACTCAACTTTAAGTCTGCACTTGGGCAGAAGGCAAACAATTAAGTGATATGCAAGTCATTCATAAAAATAGGCCTAGCATTGGTAAGTGCCATAAAGTCTTTGAGACTTATATATATATATATATATATAGAGAGAGAGAGAGAGAGAGAGAGAGAGTCATTCGGGCCTAACAACCACTCAGTGAGGTAAAAACAAGTAACTACTGTTCCCTTTATGCCACAAAGTAAGAAGTCAGATGGTCACATGGCCAGGGCAGACATGTGGGACAGTGGTCCTTTAACTCCTTCCAAGATACCCTCTGCCGCACCTCCTCCTTTCTCCACTCCTTAAGTCATAAAAGTGTTTTTGAAAAGCTGTGAGTAAAGCCACACACTGTATTTTCAACATCCTAGGGGAGCTCCTTATTTAAAGCAGGGTTTCTCAACAGCAGCAACACTGATATTTCGGACCAGGTACTGTAGGCACACTGTAAGATATTCAGCTTTATTGCTGGCTTCTAGCCACTGGACAGCAGTAGCATCCCTCCAGTGTGACAACCAAAAATGTCTCCCGATATTGCCAAATGTTCCTGGGGAGAGGAAGGGAGCAAAATCTCCCCTGCCTGAAAATCAATGTTTAAAGGAATCCTGTAAGTAGTACCTCCATCCCGTGGGTAGTTTAATCATTTAAGAACGCATGAAAATATTTAGGAACATGACTTCTTCCATACACAAACAATATTGCTTTAGCTCTTGAAAACATATATATTTGACTTTTCGTAGGGTCTGAAGGCTCAGAAGAGACTACTCGAAGCACACTTTACCTCTGTAAGCTCCCAAGACACCAGGACACTGTCTGCTTACCACCAATAAGCAAAACGGATCACCTCTCTTGTTTCTTCCCCTTGCCATCCCTTCCAGGTGATGCCTCCAAAATCTTCCTCCCCTTTTGCCTCTCCTACCTTAATGCTAGTTCTTATAGCCCTTTCCTACCAGTCCCTTTAGATTCACTCTCAATCATGGAGCTGCTTTCAGCATCTAACAAACAATCAAAGAAAGAAAAATAACCAACCACTGTGAGAATAAAGGGCACTGGCAAAGCTTGTCTTTTAGAGCCCTGCAATCCTTTTGAGTCAGGGTTACAACCCAGGTTGAATCCGCACAAACAGACTCCCAGCACTTCAACCTTTTCCTTTGCAGGGAAAGGAGCCTCTGTCTAGGCATCAGTTTTCTGGAGGTGTCGAAAGATGTTGTGAGCGGGGAGAAGAGATATACAGCCCTGTCTCCTAATAGCGTCTTCACATGTGCAAGTAATCGTGGAGACGGCTGAGGCCTGAAGGGTCCACAACATGAAACATTACACAACCGGATTCTACCCAACAGGGTAGAGATGTACAGAATTAGAAAGCAAATTCTGGAGGTTGTTGGTTAAAAAATTTAAGATTTCACTCCAGTTTTCTACAGTGGTTAAGCCATTCATTGCTAAGGAGGATACGCGTTATAGCTATTTGTAATTTAAAAGATTCTACTTTAGCATAAAGGTCATTCCAACCGATGGGAGGTCCAATGTAATTAAAAAGAAGCGTCTAAATTATTCTTAAGGAATCACTTTTCTTTTGTCAGAGGAAGTACTACAAGCCTTTTGAGATTTTTATTAAATTCCCCCAAGAATATTACGCACAGCTTGCCTTAAAAAACCTGAACCACAGCAGTAATTTCCTTTCTCTATGCATGTGTGCATGTGGCCCTAAGGGAATGCTGTGCTTCTTTTCCAAATGGAGTTTCTTATCCACAACTCAAAAGCTCCTCAATGGTGTAACAGATGGAACAGCCAGGTATACTTAAGGAGGGGGGAAAGGTGTGCCCCCTCTCTGATCCATTAAACGAAACTACGATCTCTGAAGTATTTATCATACAGAAAGCTCTCAACTCCATTCTCTAATTTTATCCAACCCTATTTGTTTAGTTCTTTAAGTCTCCCTAGGTTTAAACAAGAGTTTTGTTTTGCTTTGTTTTAAAGTTAGAAGAATTAGCCAGTTCTCCGTGATAGTTGATTTTCCAGAAGCTACATTTCCAACACACAAACATGAATAATGAATTTTTGGAATGTGTCGGTCTGAAAAGCATGCTGTATTTTTTTATTTAAGATTTTATTTATTTATTTGACACAGAGAGAGAGATCACAAGTAGGCAGAGAAGCAGGCAGAGAGAAAGGGGGAAGTGGACCTTATTTAAAGCAGAGCAGAGAGCCCCAGTGCAGTGATGTGGGCTTGCAGGCTCGCTCCCAGGACCTCAAGACCATGACCTGAGCTGAAGGCAGAGGCTTAACCCCTGAGCCACCCAGGCACTCCAAGCATACTGTGTTTTTAATGAAATTTAATTTGGAGGATCCTATAACTTTGGAGCAGTCACCTGTAAATCAGCTTTGCTAATAATAATAATAATAATAATAATAATAATAACAGAAACCAATGTCAACTTAATTTGAAACAACAGGAAAGTAAAGCATATTATTTTACTTAAAATGTCATGAGAAGAGGACATAACTCAGCCCAAAGCTGTTGAGAATTTACTGGCATCAAGCCTAATGCTGATTAAAAAACAAACAAACAAATAAAAACTGGTTGTCCCCCTTAAACCTAGCTAGAATAAATCTGAAAAACCTACAATGTATATACTCATTCTTGGACGCAAGAGTGTGATTTAGCATTTTAACCTCTACAAAGCACTATGAACTATGAAGCAATACTGCTGAAAAAATGAACTGATATTTTAAAATTCAGCCTATTCTCCATTATTTGTGCTAACGAGTAAATGGTATACAAAATCAAATCCATAATTAATCCAAAATAACTGGCATCTTCCCCAGTAGTTTCATTAGTTATGAGAGGAGGAAGCACTGAAATTAAATTTCTCTTCTTATTGCTTCTTCCCACTCTTTGGTAAAGGTGCTAAAGGTCAGTGAAAAGACCAAAAGGCTGGCAGCAGGAGGGGAAGAAAAACAAAGCAAGCAGCTACGGGGTCTGAAAACTGGATAAACAGCCTCTGATTAATAGAGTGAAAAAATGCAAAGCTATTTGGGAAAGTTAAAAGGCAGAGATTATAAAAATCATGGGATTGAGTTTTAAGTATGTTCCTCGTTATGAGATTTTGATGTCTGGTTGATTTCCCATTTCTCTATAATGAGTAATGTGGAAAAGATGACAGAATTTAGCCATCCTAAACTCAAGAACACAGTACGAAACTGTTAATTAACAAACACAGAGCACTAATCACAAATAAAATTCCATGCTATTAAATAACATATAAATACTTCAAATGTGTCCAAGAATTACTATGTGATGTGCAAAATGGTTTATTATACTGGATTCCTTGAATGGCAGCAGCACTAAGATGAGAGAGGGAGAGACACTCTCCCACCATGTCAACCAATGGAAGAGCTCTGTCAGGAAACCTCTCTAATAATAGTTGGCTATTGGTCTCAGATATTTACAAAATGTTTCTATATAACTCTATTTTAATGTTTAAAATCCTCATCTTTCTTCTTACAGAAATGTCAGTAAACCATATACCTGGACTGCTTATTTTCCTCAACCCAGGTAGCACCAAGCTATAAAGGTTCTAAAACTTGCCCTTATAATTCTAATGAGTCAGGATGGAAAGTATCAAATATAGCACCTGCCTGAAAACTCAGCTTTGCTTGGGAAGGAACTCACCCCAAAGAGCATTTCGTAGATTATGATTAATGATTAACTAAATGTGCTTCTACTTTTCTGATCTCTAGCTGCCCAGTACTAAATAAAATGAACCACAACCAAAGAACATAAATAATATAATTAAATACATGCTGGAGCTTTAAAAAAAAAAAATTGCTTCGTAAGAATTAAAAGACAACACTTGTGCAGCACAGAGAAGTTAAATTCCAGAAAGTTTTTCACAAACTTAAGGCACACCCTGTGTAGGTTATGGAAAGCTTTTCAAGAATCAACTGTCAATCCTATCACCCAGGATGGTAGAACAGGGTAAGCCAATGAAAAGGTTTCTCTGAAAGACTTAGACATGGTCTGACATTACAAACCTGCCCAAAACCTGGATACAGAGCCAGTAATTTACCTTCAACAGGATAAGAAATAGGAAACCAGATTCATTTATAAGGAGGTTTAGCACTGGACTAGTATGTTTACATTTCCTGGATCTGTTCCAGAAACATGAGAAAATTTTGGATAGGTTGCTGTTTTCTCCAATCCTCAGAATTATTAAGTTTATTATCAACTGAATTTTATGTGATAACCTCTCAGAGCAAGCAGCACACAGATTTATGCGGTCTGTAAACTCTGTATAAATTAAACACACTTTGAAAGTTATAATGGCACTAACAGAGTGAAAAGGTCATGAAAACACAGGACTGAACCAGGTCAAGTAAGGCTACCACCATTTTGAAATTCTGAAGACTGCATGGTCATGCTTTTTGAAGTGACTGAATGATTAAACCTCTGTCAAGTCAATGTGCTCCTCTCTGAAAATGGATTTATGTCAATTGGAGTTTACCTTGGAATTTTAACCAGGCCTTCAGCTCCAAGTGCAGAGAATGAACAAGGTCTCTTGTTTCCACCAATAATTAAAACTATTTGAAGAAAAGGAAACTTTTCACCTGAGACTCTCTAATAGGTGAAATGAACAGCTCTCACCAACAACTCCTTGAGGGACAAGTGTATATAAACAAAATGCAAGTGTTGGGGGGAATGGGTGATGATCATCCAACTGACTACATGTCCAGAAATTACCTTTCACCTGAGATACTGTAGCTTCAAACCAAGGCCTTTTCCAGCTCCCTGCTCTCCTAACAGGCAGGGCTATTAGGAATCCACACAAAACCTAGGCTCCTTCCAGCAGCTTGGAACCAAGGAAGATTTCTAGTTCACCTCACCCACACTGCCTTTTGTTTGCTTGTTTTTTGTTATTCATGACTATGCTTATAAATGTATAAGAAAAATCAAAAGAGGTAAAGAACTGAGGAGACTGCCTTCTTAACCAAACCAGGCAGAAAGAGAACTAATCAATATTTAGTACTTTGGACATATTGGCCCTAAGAAGATAAACAATAGCAATAAAACAGAAAAGAATCCTACTCATCTTTATTTTTAGCATCACCATTATTATTATTTGGCTCTGCTTGATTATTGCTTTTCTTTGGGATTTCCCAGATAGCCCAATCTGAGAACTAAATGTAATTGTTCTGTGCCCCCACCAGAGCCCCACTATAATCCAGCAGCTAATTCAAGAAAATGAAGATCAACATATTTTTTGTAAAGTCTGCTTCCAAGATTTTATCTCATACCTAGACTAAGTTACAGTACTCTTTCAAGGGACAGACAGTGTGAATTTTTAAACTAGTTATTTTTAAAGAAAAAATAGCTTATCAAGAATGATGTTATTTTCTTTCCTTTTTGTGGTACATAGAATTTACATGCAACTCTTTGCTTAAGAATTAAGTCTGTTTATTTTCATTACACGCATCACACTTACTTCCCACTGATATCAATGGGAGATGTATATGTGAAATACAGCTGAAGCTAGAATATACTGTTCTGTACATTGAGGCATTTACCTCAATTTAATCAATGGGCTAAATTATTGTCACAAAATTGACAGACAAATGCTATTTTTCAGGCAACCATTTTTCAAGTCTGTTGTTAACTTGCTAAGGTGGGATTCACTATGACATTTACAGGTTAAGTCTCCTCCATTCAAGTAAGCATTGTCTTTGCATTTTCAAAAGTAAGCTCTGGCTTGAGCTCGCCACCTCCTTTCAGGTAATGCCAGGATCTTTGATTTCCTTCCACCTGTGGGCGCATTATAACCTGGGGCGCACACCCCGAGTCCTCCCTCTCCCCCTCCGAAGGCCCATAGGGCACCCTCGAGAGAACCTAAATCCAAACACGAAAACTTTCTGGCTGCTACCTCTACTGCTCTCTCCAGCGATCAAAAGCGACTGGGCACCAGAAAGGGCACTGGCTTTTGTTCCAGCGTTGCCCAGCTGGCGAGGTAACGCCACCGCAGTCCTCCATCCCCAAAGGTCGGGAGAAATTGCGTGGTGCTGAGATTCTGGAGCCTCACGGGGGGGGGGGGGGCTATTTTTACGCAATTCGTGCGTGTGGGGTGTACAAACACATGAAAAGAGGGCGTGGAGCTGGCAGGCATGAAATTCTCAGTGCCTTTCAAATTCTACTTCGTCTTAGGTTCACAAAGTGAGTCGCCCGATCTGCGGAAGGGCGCGCGGGGGGCGGGGAGAGGGAAAGCACGCGGACTGGGAGAGAAATAGGTAGGAGAAGGGCACGCGAGCTACAGTCGAGATGCAGCTCTGGCCCCGCCCCCGGGTACAATCAGAAAAGCTACAGTGTGTCCGTGGCTTTCGGCTTCCTGTTTATAAAGCCAGAACCTCCCTCCCCGACTTCGGTGACAGACGCTCTTCCTTAAAACAGAGTCCGCCTCTTCTTTGCGCGCTCGGGACAGGATCCGGGGCCGGAGAGTGTGGGGCGCGCGGGGCTCTGGCTGCCCGGGCGGCCCGGGCGGAGGGGGGCAGGGCCGCGGGGCGCAGCGCCCCTCCCAGCCGGGCGGCCTCCGAGGTAGAGCCGGGCCGCCAGGCGGACAAAGCGCCTCCCGCTCCCTCCCCCACGACCGCGCACCGAGAGGGAGGAGAAGGCGGGCTGGAGGGATGTGGGAGGAGGAAGAGAAGGGGGAGGAGGGAAGGTGCAGCCGGCGGGACTAGGCAGGATCGCGCCGAGGAGGGTGGGGAGAAGGAGGGGCTGGGCGGCCTCCGAGAACTGGGAGGAGGAAAGGATTCTTGAAGCCCAAGATAAACAAATTGTTCCTCTTCACGTGCGGGGTGGGGGGAGGTGGAGAGGGTGGGGAGCCGGCGCTGCGGCCTCTCCTCTCCCCCTCCCCCTCGCCGGCTCTTTGTCACGGAGCGCCGGCCGGAGTGCGGGGCGAAAGCCCGCGGCGGCACCCGCACCACCCGTGGCGCCGAGGACTACCAGACCCCGGGTGTGCGCGATTTATAAACCGCATATGCTGAGGGGCCCGCCCGCGCCGGGCCTTGCGCCGCCGATCGAGGGGCAGCCTGCAAAGGGAACGAGAGCCCGCGCGCCGTGCTGCGCTCCTGGATTCCCACAGCCCGGCCCACCCGGCACACACGCGCAGCCCTAAACCCGGCGGCGCGGTGGGGGAAGGGGCCGCAGACACCTTTCCCAAGCTTCCGGCCTCCCCCCACCCTTCCCCGACCCCAGAAAGGAAAGCAAAAGAACCGGAGAGAGGAGATAAGAGAAAGGATTCTACCCTCAGGGTTAGGGAGTGGGAACTGCCCCTTCCTCTCCGAGAAGTTAAGCCATTGGCTGCTCATCTACCTCGAACCCACCCACCCAGCCATTTAAGCCTCTTTCGCCTGACTGCTACCTTCCACTCCTCCGGGCTTATTAGACCGGCTTGGAAAGTTAGTGGGGAGCGGGGTGGAGGTGGAAGCAGGCTCGGTGCAAGCAAGTTTAGAAGGAGAAGGAAGAATCCCCAACAGGGCTGCGTGGTCGGGACCCTGTGCGCGCGCCGGGGGTGTAGCTCTCCCCTACTACACGCGCCGAGCGGCTTCCCCTCCCCGCACCCCCACCCCGTACCCTCCCAGCCGCTCCACCTGCCGACCAGTCTCGGGGCTCCAGCGGCGAGAGCGCGCACCCGCGCCCCGCATCCGCGCGCGCACTCAGGAACGCGCGCGCAGCCACCCTCGCCCGCTTCTCACTCACTTCAAAGTTCATTCACAAAACTCTCAGACTTTCTCAGCCCAAAGGGGGTGAGCTAGGGAGAGGAGGCGAGAGCCTCTCCCTTCCCCCCACCTCCCCCCAGGGATTGAGGGCCTGGTGCCCGCCCAGAATCTGCGACAAGCATCAATTTCTCCCTGCACCCGGCGGATGTGCTGAGAGGGGTGGGCGAAGGGGGACGGGTCTGGGAAGGCGAAGCTGCACCGCGAGGGGTGGGGTGGGGAGTCGTGAAGAGGAGGAGCGAGGTTTCAACTCTGGGTTCACTCTCAAATCCATATCTGAGAAAGGGAGAGGGGGGGAAACTTTTCCAGTGCCTCACTCCGACGCTCCCCCAGGCTCCCTCCGCCCCTCGCAGTCGTGACTGGCTTCTCCCCTCTCGCCCCCTCTTCCCCAAATCTGACAACCCTGACAGATTAACAGGTAGCGACGACGGCAGCTTTTCCCTCAGAAAAGTTAATGTTAACCCTTCGGTTTCAGCCCATCTCGCCACCGTCTAAATCAGACACCCGTTCCCCCCATGTAAGAAGCTCCACGCCCCCCCACCACCACGCGCGCGCCCCACGCCTGGTGCCAGTGCGCCCTCACCATGATCAGCGTGTGGTTCCTCTGCTCCGCCGAGGCAGCCTCCGCATCTTGCTGGGGTTTGCTCGGGTGCTGCTGCTTGCCCGTGCCGGCGCCCGATTTCTTGGCCCTCTGCTCCAGAGTCCGCTGGTAGAGGCTCACGGTGTCCCGGCGCTCCAGCTCCAGCTGCTCCACCTGAGCCTGCTGATACCTGTTCTCGCAGTTGACGTGGTGCCGCCGGCAGCCCTCGATGCGCTGGCGGAGCCGCTCCACCACGGTGCTGTGCTTGGGGACGGCCGCCGAGCCGCCGCCGGGGCCCCCGGAGCCGCCGCCGCCGCAGCCGGCAGCGGGGTGATTGCTACTCGGAGCAGCGGGAGTACTATTGGGAGTATTATTCACACCGATCCCGGCCCCGCCGAGGCTGCTGTTCAGGCTACTGTTGATGCAAATACTACTGCCATTCGCGGCAGCAGCGGGGGCTGCGAAATCCCCCATCCTGCTCCCCGGGCACACTATTTTGGAAGAACTTTTTTTTATCCACCCCCCTATCAGCCTCCTCCTTGGGTCCAAGAATTAAAATAGTTTAAGTGGAACGCGGGGGAGACGCAAGCACATGGATGGAAACAGCGATCCCGACGGGGCGAAAAAAAAAGGGGGGGGAGAGAGATTTTGGGGTGGGTTTTTTTGTTTCCTTTTTTTAAACTGTAAAGCTCGAGGGGAAAAAAGGGGGGTGTTATCAGAATACCATCAGACACCTATCAACAAAAAGAATCACAACAAACTGAGCCAGCAGCAAATCGGGTTGCAACTCAAGGGGAGATCCGCTCCTCTCCTGCCTTCTTTTTATAATCCATTATTTTCTAATAAATTCCAGGAGATTTCCGGTGGTTGGCAAGCATTTTCTCCCTACGTACCGAAAAATACACCCCATGTACACACACAAGCATATGCCTCCAGTGCGGACACGCGCGACACACACTCACTCCACACCGCATCGGAAAACGGCAAGCTTGCTTATTGCATTTTCCTTCCACAAAAAAGTTTTGGTGTTTATGCCGCCCCGTGTTCTCAAAGTACTTTGGCTGCTCAGTTGCATTTCACAGGAACCTAGATATCGAATCCTCGGGCTGGGGGAAGTAAACACATGGACAGTCCGAGGCGACTGCAAAAGTAGATCGGTGAAGTCCTTTGCAAAACGCCGCGCGGAGAGCAGCCCCTAACGCTCGGCTGGGCTGCCGCTGCCGCCGCTGCTCCTGCCACCATCACAATGATCAACTGCTCGCCGCCGCCGCCGCCGCCGCCGCCGCCACCGCCGCCGCCTCCTCCTCCTCCTCTCGCTCCTCCACCTCCTCCTCCTCCTCCATGCCAGCGGAGTGATATCAGGACGCGCGAGCTCAGTAAACACGGCAGCGGCGGCGGCTGGAGGCCGTGAGACAAGCCGGGGGACCCGGCGCAAAACCCGGCCCGGACTCTCACCCGGCAGGAGCGGGCGCGGCACGCACCGGCACCCGGCTCCCGCCTCCCTCGCCTCGCCCTCCCCGCCCCTCCACGCCCCCAACCTCACTACTACCCTGACAGGAAGCCGAGCTGCCAGAAGAGAGAAAAAGAAAAGATTCTGGGGGATCTCGGGAATGAATCAACTTTTGACCTGTGTGTGTGTGTGTGTGTGTGTGTGTGTGTGCGCGCGCGCGCGCGCACGCGCGCGCCTGTGTCTGTGCGTGTCTGTGTCAGAGAGCGTGTGTGTGTGTGTGTGTGTGTGTACACGCGCGCGCGCGCGCGCGAAGATGGCCGCGTGAACGCGCCTGACTAGATTTCCTTATTCCAAGGAGGCATCATGCATGCCCAAGTTGTTGTTATACATTTATGCATTATATTGCAGAACTGTGCATGACCAGGCAGAAACATTGAAGCTTCACAGCAGTTGTCTCTCATCCCTACCCATGTGGAAAGAAAAAGACAAATGAGTGAATCGTTTTTAGAACCCAGGTAGTAAGTCTTTGCTAGTAATAACCCTGCTTATGGACACTTGTTCAAACTCTAAGCCAGTCTTAACACACAGATGCCGAATTCTGAACAAAAAGAAATAGGCACCAAAAAACTAGGAATTTTATTTAATTCACTGTACATGATTGTTGTTATTAAGGCAATTATTGTTTTACTTACCCTTGGAGAAAATTAAAATAAAGCAAGCAGGGACTTGGAGGTGAGACTAACAGTACATTTTAACAGACTGTTTTGAACACTAGGTGCTAATGACAGCAGTAATTAAGGGTCCTTCGTAAATCAAGTGGAAAGATTGCAGATTTCATGGACTAGAACTATAGGAAAAACACAGCATTTCACAGTTTGTCATGACCAAAACAAAAACAAGCAAAAATAACAGGCTTACCTTATTGCTAGATATATTTCTTTCTGCTTAAGCAAATGCACAATAAGTACAATTAAAATGGAATAACTACCACAGAAAGCAATCTAAACTTTCCTTTATCTTTCCAGATATTGAATATCAAAAACAAAACAAAACTAAGGGTCAAATATAATATCCTTGAGCCTGGACTTAATTGCATATACATAATTTTTTAAGAAATTTAAATGGAGAAACAGGATTTCTGTGATCATCAGTAGTTCAAAATCTTGATTGTGAGCTATTAATAATAAGGCACTTTGTATTATCTCAATAAATCTTATAGAATTAGTTTTTAGGGTAAAAATACACCCCAGTTTTCTAAAATAGCCAGGAATAAAAGAACTTTGGATCTCATGCATTAGTCATGAGATCTGATTTAAACCATCTTCATTTCTTGGCATTGCAGATTAGCATAGGATGCTATTTCTAACCTCATAATGTCAGCAATAAGAAGCTATATTTTTCTTCAATTAATCAGGCCTATATGGTAAACTATATCTGTAACATCCACTGGTTTATATGGTAAAATGGGCAGCAAAATATTGATTGGTGTGGTGTGAGATTACCTTTAAGGAGTGAAACCAATGTGAGAGTATGTTTCGTTGAGGCTGCCATACCATCTCAGAGGGCTACTTAGTTGACATAGAACTTTCTGTATCATAATGGCCCTTCCTTCAAGTCTGTTAGAAAGTTTAACTGAATTAGTTTTATAGCAAAAAGTACATATTCTAAAAACACAGAGAAAATTATTAAGAAAATGACATCACAAAACAGGCTTTGTCTTATTTACATATTAACTAAATAATGTCTCTATTAATTTGGGGAACACATAGCTTCATTGCAGAGAGGAAGCTATGACTCTGCATTCACTCTCTTCTCTCTTCACCACACTTTAATTCTTATTCCTTCCCCCACCAAGCATGTACATCACCCATAGAAGACTAGTAGAGGCAAAAAGTTTGAGGGTCTTGAGTACTGGGTCTTCAGTTCTGAAACCCGAGTTCTAATGCTAGCTTTTTCCTGTGACTCAGCATTTATTTTTTCATTGAGAATTTGTCAATTCTGGAAAAAAAAAATGACAACAGTAACAGCAATATGCATTTCTATCAAGCTGTTTACCTCTCCCATCATGAAGGGAAACCAAAAATACACAAGAATTTGCATCCTTCCCTTTGGGAGACCAACAGGTGGAGGAGTACACTTTGTGGCTTTAGCCCAGAGCTCCCCAATGACAAATGGAGCTATTTTTGCACAACTACAGCATAGTTTGCTGCTTCAGTTTAGTGCATGAGTGGACTATACAAAAAAGAAAGGTTGACTCCTCATGGGTGTATGTACACACACTAACACACACACATACCCAGACAGAGGCACCCATCTGCCATCTTATCAAGATGGTGGGAATGGCAGCCACAAGCTCCAAGACTGAAACGTAGGGACAGAGAGGACTGCGAAGTGGCGTCATGAGCAATGGGGGAAGAGTCTTTAAGGAAAACGACCTGTGCAGTATTCCACTGTGACATCTTTGAGGCCAGAAACCCCATCCTAATTGTGCTGGCTGATTAGAAGAAAGAAACAGGAAGTGAACGAGACTTGAGTCTTGAGCAACATAGTCAAGTCATGCTGAATTAGAGATCTTAATCTGCTCCAGTGACCTTAGAAGAAACAGAAGCTTTCATACTGGTTACTTCTAGACTCCTGTGACAGACTGCCACAAGGTTTCCAGCTTTGTTGATCACCCTCCTGTAGAACTCCTTGAAAGTCAAGAGAAGTCCAAGTTCTGGGGAAGTCATTTTTGTCCCTTCTCCCTACCACACACTCTGACAGCATGACCGTCTTTATCTTCTCTTTGTGCCTGCTAGGAAGCAAAACTTCCATATGGGAACTACGGACACCTCATCAGTGCTATTGGTCCAGAATAGCAAAGAAATCTGAGATGCCATAGCAATGATGAGAAAGAAATGATGTGGCTGCCTCCCCAGACTTTGATGATATCTCTCTGGATACCAAAAAGGACATGATGAATAAATACCTGTACCAGGTTGTCCTGAGGCACTGGCCCTGAGCCACAGTTGTCAGTTCTAAGGAGTTGAACCAGATTCCCTTTTCTTTAGGCCAATTCTGCATCATCCTCCCATGTCCATCTGTTAGGGTCCAGGGTCTCCGTGTCGAAGAAGAGGTCCTTGTGTAGAAACTCCAGTATATGTGCCACTTCTGCTTCCCTCTTGATGTGGATCAATAGAACTCTTTGTTACTGTGCCATGAAACAGTACTCTGCTGCCCATCTAAAGGTAAGCACGCCTTTATATAAGCCCACAGAGTGGGTCCTGGTGGTCCTAAATTACTAGCATTAGTGGGGTGTGCCATCAACTGTCTAGCAAGAGCTATCATATCAACAGTTTCACAAATATAGGTTTGGCCTTTCTGTGTGTCAGATACCTGTGTTAAGCACTGGTAAGACAGCAGAGTAGTGTGGAGTCCAAACCTACCTAGTGATGACCAATGAGGCTCAGAGCAGGAGATGCAGTGATGGGACTTATATGAAGTGGGTTTGCGAACACATAAAAGAGGCTTTGAGTGCATGTATGGGGACCTAAGAAGTCTCCCCCAGAACTCATTCCAAAAACTGGGCAGAAGTAAGCCAAGCAACGGTTGGGGGTGTGGGGTACGCCGTGGGGAACTAAGAAACAGCTAGAACAAGGCCCAGATCTGTTCCAGCAAGTCCTCCAGTGACTCCCTCACAGGAGCAGGAGTGTGGGAGGTTGTGCTGAGAAATGAGGCCGAGGCTGGGGAGGTCAGCAGGATCCAGGTTGTGCAAGGCCATCCAGAAGTTTAGACGCTATCCTGGTGATAATGCTTCCATTGAAAGGATTAAAGCTGATTCATGCTTTTGACTTTGGCAATGCAATAGATGTGTTAATAGAGTGTTTTCTAGAGTATGTTTCTGAAGAAACTGGTCTTATAAGATGTTTCACCAGGAAGTCTTCTGAGCCAAGTACATTTAGAAGATGGTATTGTATCTCTCTCTGAGATTCACGACCACATAGAAGACCACAAGAAACCTTGCAGCAAAACATGTTTAGCTGTGTTTAACCTAGTAATGCCCAAATTCTGATATGTTTCACAAAATGAAACATATTAGAGAAAGCTCTGTGTAGGAGAGAGTAAAAATCAAAGATAGTTCCAAATACACTTAAGTTCACAGTGATTACCTGGGCAGGCAGCCTCTGACAAAGACTGCGTTCCCCTTACCATCTGCTCTGCCAGAATCTCCAACACCCTGGGCTCAAGGCCCTTCCCCACCCTTCCAGGGTGTGCTGAGTTCTGACCTTGGAGTAGTCAGGAAGTAGCAACACAAAGGCACAAATCCCAGAACGGTGAATGTGACTAGTCCTTCTCAGCATCAGCACTTCAAGTATGTTATAGTAATATCTATCTCTACATAAAAAAGCCTCCTTATTAGGGGGAAAGGTCAGCTTTATTTAACTGAAAATCTTAATTATGTAATAGCTTTAAAGATATAGAGTTTCATTATTTTTGAAGCATGTGCTCTGTCTAGTCTAACAATTACTGGCCTCGTGGAGTTATTTTAATGAGCTCTTTCCACCTAGTAAACCAATTGTATATAGGTGACATACCTCACAGAGTAGGGGTGTTTCAAAGAATGTTTCCTTAAGTATTTAAAGATTTCTAGCAAGACCCTGTTTACATTATAAATTTTCACTTTGTATTAAGACAGGGTTTACTAAGCTCCAGACCATGTCATAAATTTTGAGAGAAATATGAATTAATGGGGTTTATTTTCTTATTCATGTATTTTAGTATGCGTATAATAGTTTTATGGTTATTAGGAGAAAGGTTACCTAAAGTCCATGGCAGACAAAATTTTTAAAACTCTTTCATTGCGTTGCACATATATATACCTCTACTCTCGGGGCTAAATAATTTGATAAAATAAGGCATCTGTCTTGAACAAGGTCTGGCTTTTATGTAAGATGTTGAAGACTTTTGAGATTAGGGGAAATGTTTATAAAATCTTATATTTATTGAAGGCCTATCAGCAGAAAAACTGTTAACTTAAGAAATGTATTTAACAAAGAAAGAACTGAGTAATTGTACTTTCTTGTAAGCATTTGTAGTGATCAGCAGTAGTACAAGATTTAATCTTAATTGGTCAACATTTATTGAAAACTGGCTCTGTTCCAGGTTCTATTATTTTCCCCTCACGTCTTTAGTGAAGAAACTGAGGCACTGAGAGCTTAAGGAACTTTCTCCAAGCTATTCCCCGCAGATTAAAGGTGCAGAATGGGAATTCGAACCCAGAGAGTCTGACCCCAGAGCACACACTATGGAAGGAACACAACATGGAAATAGGTTCCTTAGAGTCCTTCAAATTTTAATGATCTACACTTCAATGAAATTAAAGTTACTGTGTTTTACCCACATCTCACTTTAGCAGAGGCCTGTTGCTGCAGTTTAGAAGGCACTCAGCTCAGGAGCCTTCCTTCCAGAATGCTGTCTCTGCCTGTTGCTCTCTCGGCTTCTGTTCTGGGTCAGTCCCTTCCTTGGTGCTCTGAGAAGCGTGAGCATTGCCCTGTCTTGGCACTTACACGATCACATTGTACTCACAGCTGTCTATTTACTTGTTTATCTCTCACTTGTGTTTTATTAGTCTTTGGACCTAGTACATGGCCAGGCCAGGACAAAGCTCTGCAACAGTGTTTGGGGAGTGAGTGTTTGGGAAAGAGCGAATGGTTCACAATTTACCAAAGTTACAAAACTGGAAAGGGACTTGTGACCAGACCTGGAGAGTTGTCCCAGAGGAGAGGAATACTGTGCTGCCATTTTAGAAGAACCATTTGGATGCAATCTAAGACAATCACAGTATGATGTGATCTATTTTTCAAAATGCTGTTCTTCAGGGTTTGAGTTTTCTGTAAATTGGCTTGGAGGGATGTGGGGGTCGAAGAGAGGCAGATGAGGGTCAAGCCAGCCCCTTACAGATTCTCTCACGGACCCCTGCTGTTCCATCATGATGCATGGGGTAGGGGCTCACATTAATTGTGCACCCATGGCCCAGATATTAGGCCAGGATTTTTTCATACATTCACCAGCCTAATGATCCCAGCAACTCTAGAAGAGTTGCTCAACTCAACCAGAGTTGGCCCAAATGTGCCTTTATCATGAATGCAACTATATGCTCTCACATGGTGTATGTGTGTAGTACAGCTACTTCATCTGTACTGAAAAATAAACAGCAGAGGGAGGGGGGCTCTTTTGAAGTTGCTGAGAGTCAGTAGAGGGATGTACCAAATCATGTATACTTACTTTACTTAATGGATAATGCAAGGGTTTTAAGATAATTGCAAACTAGATGCCTGAGAAAAATGTAACTTCACCGTATTATGATTCCCATTTTATGGTTGAGAAAAATGAAGTCTTAAAGAGTTTTCGTAACTTGTTTTCAAATCCGTTCTCAAGCCCCTTGTCTTCGGCATCTGTCCGGATTCCCCTTTGTGTTGTTTTGTTGTTCTGCAGGGCTTGTGGCCATTGTGTCTCTGCTCTTGTCATCCATTCAGCAAATATTTATTGACTATTGGCAAGTCCTGTGATAGGTGCAAGGGAGGCATACTTGCACAGAAACCTCTTCCTCTCCAGGGAAGTTGGAAATGTAAATCATACAATAGGCTGACATGAGAGCAGTCTAGTCAGCTCTTGATGGACCAGAGCTTGAGGGAGGGATAGGAAAATGTCTGTCAGGTTAATCTAGTAAGAAGGGGACTGGAAGAAACAATGAACCCAAGCTTAGTTGGAATTACAGCTGATATTAAGGAAAGGTTTACCAACCTCTACATGCCATCCAGGCAGTAAAAGTCAGTATGATAGAATAGTTTAAGAACACAAAGCATCACTTTTGTCGTCTGATGGAAAATCATGCAAAGCTGCCTGTTTAATGGTTTGATATTGTCTGTGCCTTAGCTGTTATCCCCTTTTAACGTTGGAACAGAGCCTAGGCAACATCAGTTTGTCTCTGAGCAAACTACATTCTTCAGTGTTACTCTAGTAGACAGTCTAGGTCAGCGGTTTTTAAGCCATGTTGAGCCCTGAGAATTCCCTCAGAGGGCCTCAGGGGCTGCTTGCTGTATGGTTGGGGGAGGAACAATTGCGTCTTGGCCATTCTTTAACCCAATTGCCCTCTTTTCAAAATTGGAGTAAAATTTCCTTGGAAAAAGGGTTCCACAGCTAAAAAGGGTTTGAAAATAGTTCTACGTTTCATTCTGTTTTTGCTGGCAAACTTTCCCTCCCTCTACCAGCCAGTCCTCACCCTCCAACCCTGTACGTACCATCATTTCATTCTCTTCTCGTCACTAAACCCTGGTTCACATTGGTTCTGAATCAGTTAACTTTGGCTCCAAAGTTTGATGATCCACTTGCTCAATACCAGCTTCTTCAAATTCCTATACATTTCTCTGAGCTGGGCAGGCTTAAGAATGACCCAACGAAGTGTGTTATAAGATGGAGAAAACTATTTTCCAGAACTCCAGCTGGGGAGTACTATACGTGTTCAGAAGGAACACTTGAATTATCTGCCTGGAATAGTGATGGGGTGGAGTTTTCAAGACCCTGGAATCATGCAAAGGTAAATAGTTGATAATCTCCGTGCTAATAGGGTGTGCCTTGTTATCACAAGGGTTTTGTCCTACTGAGTGGGGCATGCAAGTTTTGGACAAAGGAGAGGAGACAGCTACCGGTGGTGGAGGCTTTTCTGGTACCCTCTATTTCTCCTAAATGCCAAATAAAGTGATTTCAAGGGCTACCAAATGATTAGCCCACCAGGTCATTCATATGCCTTAGGATAGTCATGCTTCAGATTAAATGCTGGCCTTTGATGTGACCAGAAAATATTTTAAGGTACAATGTGACAATTTGAGGATCGTGTATTAGTTCTCTAATAATCTCCCATGAGATAAAAACAAAGGTCTCAGCTTTGGCTACAATGCCCCTCACTTCTTCTGTATCCCCTCCTGCCAATTCTCTGTTAGAGAAAATCTTCAGCGTGGGAGAAGTAAAAATGTCTGTAATAGCTCAGCTGCCATAAGGAACGGACCTGGCACAGAGATGAAGTAATGTCTGCCCAGGACAGTGGAAGTTCATTGATCCAGCTCTGCTCACCATCCGTGGATGAGTAACTGACAGATGTTGCAAAAAGACAAGGAGACAAGGCTGATTGGCAAGAGGCAGGAGTCACCCAACCTTAAAATAGAAACAGTGTGGCATCTGTTGGTTAAAATAAATTTCCAACCATGGACATTTTGCAGGTTGATGTTATACAGATTTGTAGTCATTAAAAACTTTTTTTTTTTTTCCTTACAAAAAGTACTGGTTTTGTTTTGTCTTTTAACCATGTTAATCCACCGTAAGTATTATTTTGGGCTTCTCAATTACCATACCTATGTCGTCTGGTAACAGAACACTATACCTTTTCAAAACCCTCCTACCTACATTCTCAGCCCATGAAGTTTGCCGATGGAAGGGGGGAGACAGAATCCCCCTTCTGGCTCTAGGACCATGTTGGTCACCGGCCTCACTTTCCTCTTGACCACGCTGATTGATTCAAAGACGGACATGTGACTGAGGCTGGTCCAGTTAAAGCTGTCTCTGGGAATTTTGCTGAAACCACCAGAAAAGGAGCAGTCTCTCCTTCAGAGATGATGATGGAAGTTAAGGATAATACAAACTTGGAGCTGCCTGGGGTGAGCTCTGATATAACATGGACAAAGTCTCTTTGAACATAAAGCAAACCCAAAGGAAAACTAGAGCCAAGAAACAGAGATAGCCCTCATGGCCCCTTTTCTGTCCTGGATATGAACCAATAATTCTCCCTTTTCCTACATTTTCCTTCTTTTCTCCCCTCCTTCCTTCCATTCTTTCCACTGTGTGTGTGTGTGGTCGGGGGGCGGGGGGGAGGGTATCACCAAAACATCCATTAGTTAGGGACTGGCTAAACAAATTATATTATATCCAAATAATGAAATACATGCAATAATTTAAAAGACTTTTGTAAAGCTACTTATGAATTGTTGCATTACTTAATACAGAAAAAAATAAGCAAAAACAACTGAAACCCTCATTGGGAAATGAGATAAATTAAGTATATTATATCCATACACTCAAATAAGCAACTGTTAAACTGAGTCATGTAGCTAATTGATTGACATTAAAAGATGGTCATGACATATTGTTGATTAAAAAAAGCAGGCTATGAAACAAGTTACAAGAATACTCTTATTTTATAAAATTATGTAATTTGGGGTAAATAAATGTAGCAAACTCTTAAAATCAGTTAAATATTATTATTGGCATTTTAGGTGAGTTTTCCTATCATTTATTATTTTCTTTATTGCTTTGGTTATATGCGTATATATACTAGAGAGAGAAAATGAAAACTTTCTATTTTCTAGAAAAAAAAGAAAAATAGAGAAAGGAAGAAAGAAAAGGAGAGAGAATCTGAAGAGAAGCAATAGTGGGAGGGTCTATGATTTGAAGTTTGCCTAAATGATTCAGGAAGATTCAGGGAGGAGGTGGTATACCATCTCATGAATCTGAAAAAGGTATTTTCCAGGTGGACAGATCAGGAGAGTACATCCAGAAAGATGAACCAGCAAAGGTGAAGTTTCAAAAAAGTAAGAAGCCATGATGTCTTAAGGAATAAGTTTTTGGATATAGCTACATAACTGTCAGTAAATTAGCAGTTTACTCTTAATAACTAGGCCAGAGTCAATTAAAGTCAATGTTAACACAAGGAATTTCATATCAAGATTGTGTACGTGATATACAACAGAAAAGGAAAATACAATACCTCAAGGACACTGGTCTCTACACCCAATTGCTGACCACACCTCTCCTCTGAGGTCTATTAAATATCTCTAACTTCACATGTTCAAAGCAAAACTCGTTCTCCTCCCCAAATATGCTCCTTCTCTATATTGTTTAATTTTGTGTATCAACTTGACTAGGCCATAAGGTTCCCAGATATTTGACTAAACATCACTTGGGGTGTTCCTTTGAGAGCCTTTTTGGATACAATTAACTCTTTTTTTTTTTTGAAGATTATATTTATTTATTTGAGAGAGAGAGCAGGAGCAGGGGTGGGGGGAGGGGCAGAGGCAGAGGGAGAAGCAGTCTCCTTGCTGAGCAGGAAGCCCCATGCAGGACTCCATCCCAGGACCCTAGGATCATGACTGAGCCAAAGGGAGATGCTTAACCTTAACCCACTGAACCACCCAGGTGCCCCTGGATACAATTAACATTTAAATCAATGGACAGTAAAGCAGATTATCCTCCCCAGGGTGGGTGGGCCTCATCCAATCAGTTGAAGTCCTGAATAAAACAAAAGGCTGGCCCCCCTGTAAGCAAGAGAGAATCTCTCCAGCCTTCACACTGGAATGCTGGATTTTTTCCTGCCTTTACATTTGGACTGAAGCACATTAGCCCTTCCTGGGTCTTGAGCGGCTGGCCTTGGGACTGAAGCTACACCATCAGCCAGCCTCTGCTCAAAACCCACTAATGGTCCCCATCTGATTTGGGATAAAAGCCACTGTCCTCTTCATGACTTGAAGACCCCTGCAGGATCTGACTGCCCCTGCTACCTTACTGGCTTGGTCTTCTACCACCACCCCACCCCACCCCCGTTCACTCTGTTTCCTTGCCTCTTTGTCTGTTTTCTTATTTTTCTTCTTCTTCTTCTTTCTTTTAATAGGCCAGAATTCCCTCTGTTGAAACACTCAATTCCCAGATCTCCATAAGGTCCTGCCTCATTTCCTTTAGGTATGTCCCTCAGACCTTCCCTGCCACCCTGTATGAAATGATCTTCTCCACCACTTCCCTCCATCCTCTTACTCTTCTTTGAGGCATGTCTCACCAGCAGACATATAGTGCATCTTATTTTATCTTCTGAGTCTCCTCCTAGAACGCGAGGCCTATGAAACCAGACAATTGCCTTGCTCCTGTATCTTCTGCACGTGGAGCAGAGGCTGGCATGCAAGAAGGCACTCAATACCTATTTGCTGATGAATTTCTTTCCATACATTGAAGGAAACAAAAAGCTTTTGATGTAATCATAGTTAACAATTACTGATCACATACTACATATTAGGCACTATGCCATGCTTCTTACATATATTAACTCATTTAGCTCTCACAACAACCCTTGGGAGCTCAGAGCATTTCCTGAAGGAAAAAAAAAAGTGAGGTAGAGATAATTTTACTAATGACGTGCTGATATGGGATGGAACCTGGGTTCTGGTCCAGGCCAACTCGAATCCACACTCAACGGCCAGGTCTCCCATTTAGAACATGCTTCTTGCAAATTCATTAGGAGATACTGAAGAACAAGCAAGGATGAAAAAGTCTATCCCCTAAATTTATCCTTCAGGAATAAAAAATATTTCCCACTATATAGTATCTCTACCAGTTCACAACTTAATAGCACAGGAGAGAGTAAACTCAAGGTGGAAAACTCAGGGGACTCTCCTGAAGTTCACATTGTGACACCCTTGAAGCAATTTGGTTGGGACTTGCTTGAAAGGTAACAGGACTTGCTTGAAAACCTTTTTTGGGTCACACACACCTTGTAAAATTGGTAGGAGCTCCACAAGCCCATTTGAAGAGGCACACAGTCCTTTTGACCCTTGTAAATTTAGTCATTTTTGTACTCAACAAATATTTATAAGCACCATCAGGTGTCAGGCATGGTTCTAGGCACTGGAGGTATAGAAATATCTTTTTTCATGAATTTTCATCCCAATTGTAACAAAATGGAGCTTATGTATCGTAGTGACCTGGAGCTAAACTCTGTAGTCAGTCTTGGGTACAAAGCCCAGCTCTGCTGTTCTAGTTATATGACCTCGGGCAAGTTACATAACCTGTCTAAATCTCAGTTTCTTTGTTTATAAAATGGTAGCAACATTGATAATAAGATGTAGAACACAGGTTGGCCTGTAACAGGAAAAACATGAGATTACCTGATGCTTACTGAGCATTCAGAAATATACTATTTATGATGGTGAGAGTGGACTGATAAAAATCTTTGTAATTTTAAACATGGTTTTGTATGTATGAAGAACTTAGAGTTTTCCTACTAGTTTCTCTTTAAGTGACAAGAGCTTGTTCAAATTTTAGTGTCTTCAAAGACTGCAAGTTTAGCCCACAGTTTCAACCAGAATGCTAAATTTTGTGATGAAGTCATAAGGTCTTACACTCACAATTAGACATCATAATAGGGCTATTAAAAGAATTCTGATTCATTAATTCGTTCATTCTTTTTTCCTTCTGGGGTTATCTGGGAAAGCTGCCCATTTGCAGAGAGCTCCTTTGGCTATCTTCCTTTGCCTTTCAGAGCCCTCAAAACAAAGTTCTTAAGTACCTCATAATGGGTCCATGAGATTGTTGATTTTGTTCATCACATGTCAGAAGTAACAATTTTTATACTACTAATAGACTATTACGAACTATAAGGGATATCTCAGGTGGTTTCTGAATGGACTAAATATTCATATTTATTTATAGATTCTTCTGCCTTCATGGTCATTAGACCAGGAGTTTAAATCCATAAATTTGAATCCTAGCCTGGTACTAATTAACTGTTTGATCTTGACTTCATTGATGCTTTGGTAGTTACCTATCTGTATCAGAGAGCTATTGTCTGGGGCACCTGAGTGGTTTAGCTGGTGGAGTATCTGACTCTGGATTTTGGTTCAGTTTATGATCTCGGTGTCCTGCAATTCATCCCCGCACTCAGCGGGGAATATGTTTGAGGATTCTCTCTCCTCCTCTCCCTCTGCCCCTGCTCATGTGCTTGCTCTCTCTCTCTCTCTCAAATAAATAATCTTTTTTTTTTTAAAGAAAGCTATTGTCCATATCATCTTCCAACTCTAAAATTGTACACTTGCCCACAAAAAAACTAATCAACAAGAAACCTATCCCCTCCTTGGTCCATGGAGCTGAATGTGAGAACATGGAGACCTATTAAGGAACAGGTGAGCACAGGGTCTCTTGTACTTCAGGTTATAAGCCCCATACAACAAGTCAGTAATAAGGGTTAAAGTAATAACGTTCATACATCTTTCTTTAAGCGTAAATCCATGTCATGGCTGCATTCATTTCCTTGAGAAATGTCTGAATAATATTGGGCATTCTAAACCTATTGAACACACAAATGCTATTATATCTAACACAATGTACAAAAAGTTGAAAGTTAAGTCTTCCCTTGTTGGTTCAGTGACTCTAACCAATCCCATGGCACTTTTAGTTAGAATCAATATTAGACTTAAGACTCAGTTCAGACCAGCACTTCAGAGGAGTCTGGTCTTCAGATGACAAGTTATCATCTGGCACATAATTTTTTGAGGACTTTGGGATCCTTTGAGATAAAAGGGACACTTTCAGTCTGAGCTCCCGATGAAACAGAATTAACAAAATGTCCTTGCTTAAAACAATTCCACCCTTGGAAAACAAAAGAGCTCACCCAGGACAATTGGCTATATTTTGCAGATTGAAAGGAATCCATTGAGTAAACGTTTTGGTGCTAACATCTTCCTCGTGAGGAAAACGCTTTCTAACTTTCCTTTGGGTTCTCCCAGTCAGATTCCTTTGCACAGAAGGAGTCTGAGTGTTTTCTGAAGGGAGGTTGGTTGTTAATTGTGGCTAAGCCAGTAGTATTCTGGATCCACTGAGCTCTTAATTACTGTCCTCCATGAGCCAAGCAAATTAACCTGGGTCCATTGCTCTGCCCGAGAAGAAATAAGGAAGAAGTGACTATATTTTTGCATGTCTGTTACCTTACAGTGTGATTTTCCTTGGAATGTGTGTTGCAGTGTATGTTTGCTGCAGATAGATGGCTGATTCCCTGAGCTTGATTCAGTGGGGTGCTAAACAGAAGGTAAGACATTTTAAGAATCCTCATCACGGCAGAGGAATTATTTTTACGTAAAATAGGCATTCAGTTTATGAAAAATTATAACTTAGTAAGGTAGAATAAATTTAAAGCATTTACCCTCTTGAATATTTAGCTGGTCACAGTCCTGAATTGTCCTTACCTCCAGACGTGACTGTGGATACTTATGCAGTCGAGTAGCTATTTACAGGAACCAACTAAAAATGAACATCCTTATGAGCAAGTAGATGAGACAAAGAACTGATGAGAAATTTTAGGAAAAAACGCATCCTTTAAAATTAAAAATCTTAATAGAAGGGATAAAGTCAAGACTGAAATTAGTGAAAAAGAGAATTGGAAAATAGTGCTGGGGAATTCACTCCAAAAGCAGCATAAGGAGATAAAAACTATGAAGGAGAAGTTGAGTCATGAATAATAGATGGAAAGGCTCCAAAATAAATCTATAGGAGTACCGGGGGAAAGCACATGAAAGAGAAAGAGAGAGAAACAATATTTGGAGAGAAAATGGTGGAGAATTTTTCGCAATTGAAGACCTCTCCTTGAAGTAAGAGTTCACAACAAATTCCAAGCAACATAAATAAAAATAAATCCACATCGCAGGGAAACTGTAAAATATCAAGGGCAAATTGGACAATCCTAAAAGCTACCAGAGAAAACTGACATGTTGCCTGTAAAAGAAGGACAATCAGGCAAGCAGCAATCTTCTCATCAGCACTGAGAGATAAAATAACTATTCAAACAGCCAAAGGAAAATATTTCCTACCTACCTAGCTAAATTCTCTCATTGAATTTAATCTATCATACAAAAGAATGACAAAATAGACACTTCACCCATGGCAGAGTTTACCCCTCAAAGACCCATTATTAACTTGAATATAAAGAACAGGGGCTAATAATATTATAACAATAGCTAACACTTTACATACACCGGCTGTTCTTAATGTTTACTATAGCCCTATGTGGTAGATGTGTATTTTTACCCCATTTCACAATGAGGAAACTGGGATTTGGAAGAATTAAGATCTCGTAGCTAGTAAGAATCAGGATCTGAACCAGGCAAGCTAAGGAGGCATTGGGTGAAAGAAATAATAATAAGCAAAAAAGTTGAGAAAATAAGTGGATATATTTTAATTAACCATTGACTATAATAATAAACTTTCTATGATTAAAAGAAGAAAACACTGAAGCTCTACATAATAATAATGGCAGGACTTGTTCTCTAAGTGTCTCGGCCATGCTAAGACCCTCAGTGTGTTCAGGAGAATGGTCATCAATAATAATTTAAAACTTTCTATAAAAATGTGTAGTTACATAGTTTAAAAATATAAGGGTAACAACAAGGATAGAAATATAATTTATAGCTTCAAGATCAGTGAAGAAAATTAAAAGTGGAATAAAGACATTTATCAATTCTGCAGAAAGCAAGAAAAGAAGAAGGAAAACTATGATAAGGAAAAGAATGTAAAAGAAGAACAAAGTAAAGACAGTAGTAAAGACATATTCAAATATATCACTAATCAGAATAAATAATTGTGAAATGAAATTTGTATATTAAAGGAACTTACTATTATATTTTTTAAAATTAGCAAAGAAACTTTATTATCCAAGTTTCATATCTGCCTCCTACAGATTAGTATTGTTTTAATCAATGATACATTGAGAACACTCAAAGGGTGTGTCTTGTATTACTTATTTAAAAACCTATATTTAAAAATTGAGACTTGTGTTTATATAACCATGATGATAAGGAAAATTAAAACCCAGACAGATGGATATTTATAAAAACTGATATTTCAGGAAAGGGCTTGAAGTAAGAAGTCCTGTCCAACTGTTTCTTTAATTAGGGAACAATTATTTTAGAAAAGAGTTTGTCCTAATTGTACTCTAAACTATGTCAAAGGGAAAACTTTGGGCAATCTTCAAACTTTCTTTCACCCAAAATTTTAGATGGATTGCTTCCCAGAATGATTTTCTAATCAACATTGTAGGAAATCTTCTTGTTGAAAAAAGGCCAAATGTCTACATACTTCTTAAAAGTTGAATGAACTTCTTAATGTATTAATGCAGATGACATCCTGTATTTAACACACCAAACCAGAAAGAATAATTTTTATTGTCCATGTGCTGTATGAATATGAAATTAAAATGTAATTCTCGTTGATCAAAACTTTAGATTCCATGTCATGATTAACTCCAAGAAGACAGATTTCTGCATCTTCTGTGGAAAATGTACTCTGCAGTAGTAACAACATTCTCATAGTAACAACATTCTCAGAGTTTTCAGGTTGTCATTATCGTGCTCTTTTTGATTGCAAAGTGCAAGAGGTTTCTGAACAAATTGCCTTCACATTGAGAGCTTCCTGCAATCAGTACAGAAAACTGTTTCAGCATCTAGGGCTCCCCCCCCCCCCCCCGCTATTCCTTTTAAGCCACACCTACTTCCTCTCTCACCCATCCGTAACCCCTGGCAACCACTGATCTTTCTCTATCTGTATAATTTTGTTATTTCAACGGCATATATAAATGAAATAATTCAGTATGTAACCTTTTTTTCTCACCCATCATGATTCTCTTGGGTTTCATCCAAGTTACGACGTTTATCATATTTTTTTACCTTTTCTTGGTGAGTAGTACTCTTCTTTGGCATAGATATACCACAGTTTATCCATTCACCCGCGGAAGGACAATTGGATAGTTTCCAGTTTGGGGCTATTATGAATAAAGCTGCTATTAACATTCATGTACAAGTTTCTGCATGAAAGTAAGTTTTCATTTCCCTGTGGTAAATGTCCAGGAGCACAGTTGCTAAATTATGTGATAAGTACATGTTTACTTTATTGGAAAAGCCAAATAACTTTCCAGAGTGAATGTACTATTTAACATTCCTACCAGCAATGTATGAGTGATCCAGTTTCTCTGCCTTCTTGCAGCATTTTGTGTTGTCATTATTGTTAATTTAATCCATTCTGGTAGGTATGTAGTGATATCTTGCCCGTTTAATGTAAATTTCCATAAGGCTAATGAAATTGCCTATCATTTTATGTGCTTACTGGCCATCTGTATGTTCTGTCTGGTGAAGTGTGTGGTCATGTCTTTGGCCCATTTGCTAATTTGATAATTTATTTACTATTGTACTTGGAAAATTCTTTATATTTTCTGGATACAAGTTGTTTGTCAGATATAGGCTTTGCAAATATTTACTCCCAAGTCGTATTTGTCTTTTCATCCTCTTAAGAGTCTTTCCCAGAGCAAAAGTTTTTAATTTTTATGAAGTCCTTAGTAATAGCTTCTCCTTTTATGGATTTGTGCTTTTGCAACTTTGTCAACAATAAGCTGAGTCTATTTCTGCGGGACTCTTTCTGGGTTTTCTATTCTGTTCCATGGATCTATGTGTTTATCCCTTCACTCATGTCACACAGTTTTGATTACTATAGCCATCCAAGTCTTGAAATTGGGTAGGCTGATTCCTCCTACTTTATTCATTTTTGGTTTTGGTTTTGGTTTGTTTGTTTTTTTTTTTTCAGAATTATTTTAGGTATTCTAGTTCCTTTTTCATTTCCCAGAAGTTTTAGGTAATCTTAACTATGTCTACAAAAAACCTTGCTGGTATTTGTATTTTCTTTTATTATTATTATATTAAACTTGGGAAAATTGATACCTGTTTTGTGTTGAGCCTTTATTCCATGAGCACAATATGTCTCTCCATTTATTCAGATCATCTTATAATTTTTATCATACAGATTCTATACATTTTTGTTAGATTTATACTTAAATATTTAATATTCTTTGGAGCATTTGTAAATAGTATTGCGTTTTTTAGAATTTCATTTTCTACCAATTGGCTGTTAGTATACAGAAATGCAAATGATTTGGACATGTTGTTCTTATGTCCTGCTATTTGCTGAACTCACTTATGACTTCCAGGTTTTGGTGGTGGTGATGGTGGTGGTGGTGGTGGTGGCAGAGTCCTTTGGATTTACTAGCTATGTGATCATGTTATCTGAAAATAGAGACATTTTTATTTCTTTCATTCAACATACTGTATTTTTAAAAAGTTAAGTTCTGTGCTTGGTTCAAAATACATAGCTTAAGAAGATTCTGAAAATTTGAAAACAAAGAATGGAACAAGATATGCTAGGTAAATACACACGCATACTCCAAGTGTTAGAGATTTTTTAATATTGGAAAAACTAGAATATAAGCAGTAATAAAGGTAAAAATAGGATACTACATAAGTACCAATTCCCCAAGAATATGTAATTTTCATAAACTCTGCAACTAACTACATGGTCTTGATATCAGTAAAGAAAAACTGACAATTACAAAGGCAATTTTACAAAATATGGTATGATCTTTGAGTACACTTATATTAAAAGCTAATTAATCAGAAAAAATTGCAATGAAATAAAATTTTGAACAATAAAGTTAAGTTTGCATTAATGTGGGTACACACACACATACACACACACATCCCACATCCAAGTAATAGAAAGTATACTTTAATCAAATACTAGAGGAACTTGTATAAAATGAACCATACAACTGGGGTTACAAATTTTAAAGTCAAGTTGCTATAAAGACCACAGTCTCTTGTCAGGGTACATTTAAATTAGAAACAGATAATAAAAAGAAAATTGAAAAAGCACGTATGTTTGGAATATTAAAGATACACTTAAATATCCAATGATGAGGTAGGAAATCACAGTGGAAATAATAAAATATTTAGAAATAAACACTATGAAATTACCACCTGTCAAAAACTGAGATAGGCTAAAATGGTACTTAAAGATAAGGTTAGCCTTAAATTCAGTATTAAAAAGATAAGAAAACTGAGAATAAGTGAGCTAGAATAACAGAGTAAACCTGGATAGAGTGAAAGGTAGGAAATAATAATAATAAAGCTGAAATTAATAAAATAGAAAACAAAGAAATAAAAGAAAAAAAAGAAAATCCAAAATCTGTTCTTTTAAGCTATTTTAAATCTAATTCTTTGAATTGGGAAATCATTCACATGCTTCAAAATTCAAAATGTATGAACTGGTATATAATTAAAAACTTTCTTTTCATTTCTTTTGAACGGCCACCTAGGTTCCCTTTGAAAAACAACCAATATTATTTCCTTTCTCATCTTTCCAGTGATAATTTTTATACAGTAAGCCAGTATACACAGTATAGTACCCCCATACTTTTCAGATCTTTAGCAAGACTTGAGTAAGAGAGAGAGAGAGGGCACAAACAATACTGAGAATGAAAAAAGGGACATAACCATGGATGGGGTAGAGATTCTTAGCATCTTAATTAAATATTATACCAATGATTTTTCATACATAGGCCAATAAGCTGGAAACCCCAAATGAAGTAGATGATTTTTCAGAAAAATATAAACTACCTGGGTCAGTCGAGTTCCAGTCAGGAAAACAGAACTTCTCCAGTTAGTCTAGTTAGAGACTTTTCATACAGGAGACTTGCTACAAAAATAAAACTTTAATCAAAACACAGGTGGTGAAGCAACCATACAAAGAGTTCTGTTAGGAAAATGTTACCACCACTCGGCCTGGAGGGACTGGGGTGGGGGGCGGTGGGAGGTGGGGGGAATTGGCATCACTGGAGTGTTAGAACAAGATCACGGATGGGAGCTGGATTTGTGGCAGAGGCAGAAAGGGAGCCAGAACCCCAGAAGAGACCACCACTGCTGGAGGAAAAGATAAGACTTAGGACAAAGAGTGAGGCTTCTCCCTTCCTCCTAGCCCCTAGTCTGCTGCCAGGGCTTACAGTTGACCCAAACTAGTTAATTGGATAGAGAATCTCAGAAATGTAGTTTGCAACAGGAAAGCAGAAAAATGATCTGAGAGCAAATAAGAAAAAAAATGACATCCTAAAAATTAACTCTAGGAAAAAACAATAAACCAGTAACCATTAAAACAATGAGATCTGCAAGTAAAATATTTTCAAAACTCTCCCTTGCCTGCTTATCTCCAAAGATCTGGACCCAGACAGTTTTACAAGAATTAAGCAGATAACCCTAGTATTATGTAAGTTATATTAGATAACTTAAAAATGGGAAAGTTATCCCAGTTATTTTATGAAGCTGCTATAACTTTGAAAGTAAAACTAGAGAGGGATAGCATAAGAAAAAGATAATCATAAAACAATCTCATTTCATTTATGAACACAGGTAGAAAAATCCTACGTAAAATAAAAACAAGTTAAGTTCAACATACATATATGTCTGTCTTTATATAAATAATACATCATAATTAAATGGAATTTTCCCATCATGCAAGGATGTTTCAACATCATCTAATATATAAAGGTAATCAGCATTGTCAGATTGAAAGAGAAAAATCATGCTCAACGAATGCAAAAAAAAATATGTTGGGATAAAATAAAAGATTTAAGATTTTTAAAAATCTTAATGAATTATGAATAGAAGGGAATTCCTTAAAATTTTTTTCTAGGCCCGCTCTCTCCACTTCATCACCTAATATTTTATCCTCAACCCAACGAAATCGGGCCATAACCTTTACCATTTCACTGCCAAATTTAGTGGAAAAATTGTTATTTTAGTTTCTTAGCAGCTTTTGACACAGAGGATCTCTCCCTCCTTGCGATCGTTTCTTCCTTTGGGCACTATGACTACACATCCCTGGTTTTTTCACTTAAATCAGCGGTCATCCATTGTCACCCTTATTTGCTGGTACCACCATATCTTTCTGATATGTAAATGTTAAAGAACCCCGTGTTCAGCCTTCCATACTCTTTATTTTCCCTCTTCTGTTTATACTTGCCATCCTGAGTGCCTTCAAACACTACATGTGCACTGATAACATCCTAAGGCATATCCAGCTCCAAACCCTTTGTTGACATCTTCACGGAACGTAAAACAACTATCTCAAACCTACCTTGTCCAAAGCAGAGCTCTTGGTTTCCCTTCTTCCCCCGCCAACACCTAACACTTTTCCTCTTACTCTGCAAAGGAAACTCCATCTTACCCGTTGCTCCAGCCAGAAATGCATGGTCATCCTTACCTGCTCCCTTTTCCTCTACTTTGCCTCCATCATTCAGTCTTGTTGCTTTTATCTTCAAATACTTCTTTAATTCAATCAGTTCTTACCCCCTTCACAGCTACCAACACAGTCCAAGCCGGCATAATCTCTTATACAATTGACTGCAATTGCTTCCGCATTGGTCTCTCAGTTTCCCATCTTGTTGCCCTATAGTCAATCCTGCTAACAGCAGCCAGAAAGAACTTCTTAAGACGTAATTCAATTCAAATCATGTCCCTTCTTATGACGCCCCTGAGTCTTCTATCAGTGCTCGGAATAAATCCCAAACTTCTTGCCATCACCTACGTGGCCTGCCAATACTGCCTCGGTGACCTGTCTCCTACAGTTCTCCCTGTTGGCGTCCTTCTAGTCACACTGCTCTTTATCCGATTCTTGGACACACTAGGCTCATGCCTTTTTAAAACATTTCTTCTATTGCTCCCTGCATAGACTGCCTTTCTCCCAGCCCTTCACATGATCTGTGATATTCAACCAGATTCCCTTTAAAGGGTCTTGTTACATCACCTTCTAGAATCTCGGTGAACAGCCTGCAGTGATGGCCTCTTTAACCTTGGCTGAAGAATGCCACCTTGTTCGCGGTTGTGCTATTTCCTGAGATAGCCGTATCTAATGCCTGATCCTTGCAAGGGTATAAAGGCCAAGTCCTCCCGCTCCCACTTATTCTAGCTCCTGGATGGGATGATTGCAACCCTAGAGCTCCCTATCAAAATGGACAAGGCTGTTGTTGGACCTGCACTGCAACCCAACTCTCTCTGCCCACTCTTCTTTGCTTCTTCTCACTCCCACAGGTGTTGGTCCTAAGGGCACTTCTTAATTCATGATCTGCACACTGATTTCTATCTCAGAGCCTGCTAAGTGTAACGCACATGGCTTATTCAGTTGTCTGCTCTCATGTGAATTTCTCCGACAGGCCTTCTCTGAACACCCTATCTAAAATAAGCATTTCCCTACCACTCTATTTTTCTTTAAATCATGTATCAATTCCTGAAAAATGTGTCTGCACATGTGCAGATATATATATTTCTCTCACTATCTTATAAGTACCATGAAAAGCTTTGTCATATTTGCCATTCCATTCTCATTGCTTAGAAAATTTTCTGGCACAGAGTAAGATCTGAATAAAAATTGTGTTGAACGAAAGGCTAAATGAAACTGATAATGGGTATCAAAGATTAAAAAAAAATAGAAAACCTTTTCTTAACTCTGCCATTTTAGAATTTTAAAGAAAAAAAGTACAAGGTATCTGGTATTATCCTACTGCTTAATAGTCAATAAGATGAAAATAATGAATAGAGAAATAAGAACTGGAAAGGATGAAATAAAATTAACTTTCTAGGTAAACTTCATGAATGTCTATGAAAAGAAGTGTCAAAAAAGTGTCAGACTACATATTCAAATTAAAAAGAGAATCCAGCCTTTGCCAAATACAGTAGATATAATATGAAAATACAGCTCTATAGCATTTCTATACATAAGTAATAATCAATTTGAAAATATGGTAAACAAGATCATTTATAAGATTAATAAAAACTGTAAGTACTTAGGAATAAGTATAACAAAGGTGTATAAGACATTTTGAATTTACAACTTACAAAAGATTTGTTGACAAACATGAAAGAAGATTGAAAAAACATGAAATGCTATGATCATGGATAAGAAGACTTAATACAGTGAGAAGTCAATTTCTTCCAAATTCATCTTCTAAAAGTAAACACAACTCCAGTGAGAATTGCAATAGAGTGTTTCATAGAACTTGACAAGCTAAACCTAAAATTTATTTGGGAGAGTAAAGGGCAAAAATGAGCCAAAATAAATTTTAGAACAACAAAATGGGAGAATCCTGACCCAATACCAGACAGGAATATTTAAGATAGCATAACATTAGGGGAAGGAGAGACAAACTGACGAAACAAAATATAAACACACAGAAATTGGACTATGGAAAACTTGGATGAAGGATGAACTAGGATGAAGGTTGCATCACAAATCAATATCAATATCTGATAAGTCAGGCTACCACAGTTCATATGGAAAAGAAATGAGTCCTACCTCACACCACACACACACACACACACACACACACACACACTTCTGATGAATTACAGAGTTAAATGTAAAAAAGCAAAATTTTGAAAGAAAATATGATAGTTTTATTATGACAAATCAGTGTAGGGAAGGATTTGTTAAATAAGACATAGATTCTAAACTATAAAGAAATGCTGATCAATGTGATGATATCTTAATTTTAAAATTTAACATCAAGGAGCACCTGAGTGGCTCAGTAGATTAGGCACCTGACTTCAGCTCAGGTGAAGGCTTCCTGTTCAGTGGGGGACCTACTTCTCCCTCTCCATCTGCCTTTCCCCCTGCTTGTGCACACTCTCCCTCTTTCAAATGAATAAATAAAATCTTAAAAAATAATAAAATAATAAAATTTAACATCAAGAGCAAGAACAACCTCAGAACAATAATAACAAAAGCCCAACAGATGTAAAAAGCAAACTATAGACTAGAAGAAGACATTTGCCATGAATCAAACTCATGAAGAATTAGTAAGACAAGCAATCCAATAGACAGATGGGCAAAAGATATAAACAGACACTTTTCAGAAGAAAACTGAGTGATCAATAAACATATATTAAGATGGTCAACCTTACTAATAATCAGGACAGTGAAAATAAAAATGAGATGCCATTTCATACCTATTGAATTGGAAAGAATAAAAAATCTGACTGTAATCGAGACTCTCTCTTGTTTCTGTCAGGGTGACAAAAACAATTTGAATAGCAAAGTTAAAATGTTTGTATTTTACCATCCAGTGATCCCATTCCTAGGAAATATTCTTTAGCGAAGAGAAATCTTACACAAGGACTAATGTACAAGAAAATTTATTGCTGGATTATTTGTAGTAGAAAAAATATTGGAAACCACCCAAATAACCTCCAATATATAAGAACAACTGTATAAATTGTCAAATACCGTCAGGTAGTGAAGTACTGTACACCTGTGAAAATGAATGACCTAAAGTTCCATGTTTCAATGTGGATAAAGTTTAAAAAAACAGAATGCTAAAAAAGTAAGCTAGAGAATGTATAGAGTATAATAAAGTTTAGGAACAACAACAACAACAAAAACCAAGGCTATGTGTTGTTTATGTTGTATACTAAGTACTTACAGATCTAATCCATTATAAAACCATTCATTGGAATGCCACACAATAGTTTTTCATCAGGGAAGGAATAAAAGTGATATGGTTGGAAAGAGGTTCGCAGAAAGCTTTAACCATATTTATATTGTTTTATTTCTTTTAAGAAAAGATTGGATCTAACTATGACAAAATGTTGGGATTTGTTAAAACTCAATGCTAGGCATAGAAGTCTTCATTATATCGTTCTTTATACTTTCATGTATGCTTGAAATCTTTTATTTAAAATATTTAAATTATAAGATATTTCAAAATCAAGAAAAAGAAAGAGTATCAAAAGGTTTGTTTTTTTCAAAATTGTCCAAATACCCACAAATAGAAAACTAGTTAAGCAAATGTTAGTACAAAATGAATTATTATGCAAATATACAAAATATTTTATATTTCTACAATACAGAATGATGACTAAATATTTTATTGAATGAAAAAGGTTACAAAATGTTATGTATAGTATAATTTCATATGTACATAATATCATATATATCAGAAATGTTAAAAATTTTTAAGTGATTGTCTATGGTTATATCTAGATAAGTATCTTTGCTATTTTTCTCTATTTTTTGATCATGTGTATTTTTATAAATACGGTAAAACTATTAAAATAGTGCTTCAGAATCCATCTACTATAGAACAATATATTAAAATGGAAAAGAAATAACCATTTAATTATATTGCACAGCTGCAATTAAATTTTACCCTCAATTACTGACATTAGTCATGTGAATCAGCATCACATATTTTGAAAACTAATCTGGCAATATGTAACAATAACAGTCCCATAACAGGGAGTTATCCCAAGGAATTAATCAAAGATACACCCAAGAATGTACAAGCAAGGATGTTTTTGTTATAGCATTATGAAGAATGTTGAAGAACAGGAAACAACCTAGATGTCCAAGGAGAGGGGATGACTCAATAGGTAACAGTATGTATAATACTAAGTCACACACATATTTATGTAACAACACATAAATACTAAGTAGCCAATAAAAAGCCTATGTTTGAGGAATACCTAATAATATGAAATATGCCCACGAATAAAAGAAGGCTATAAGGTATACTCCAAATTTTGTCTTACATAAATTTTCAAGACTAGGAAGAAACACACCAAAATTTAACAGTAGTTATCTCTGAGTGATGAGATGATCAGTGATTTTTACCTTTAAATCTATTTCTGTATTTTCTAAATTTTAACAAACATGAATTTAATGACCTGAAAAAACCCTGCTTTTAATTTAATTTTTATTTTTAAAAAGATTTTGTTTATTTATTTGAGAGAGAGAGAGAGAGAGAGCTCAAGTAGAGGGGAGGGACAGGAGGAGAGGGAGAAGCAGACTCTGCTGAGCAGGGACTTCCCTGATGCAACCCTTCATCCCAGGACAGAGCAAAGGTAGTCGCTTAACCAACTGAGCCACCAAGGTGCTCCCAACCCTGCTTTTTAACAAAGAAAATACTACATCCCTGGGCCTTTCTCATCTCAGCTCTTCATCTCACTGTCCAGCCCAGGCGGCACTAGTCAGGGAGCACGTAGAGATCCCTGGGTGCAATCCGCAGCAGGTAACTACAAACCACCATCACAACCCTTGGCCAAACTCTCTTTTCAGAAACGTCTGCAGAAGTAGAAGTGCACGGGTCAACAAACAAAAAGGGTTAGCGAAGGATCGACATTTTATTCCTCCATCTTGCCCAAGTAGGTAAATAGTCCTAATTATCCTTTGCCCCAGGTTGATCAGCCATCGCGCCATCCTGAACTGGTTCACGACATGAACAGAGAGCATTCGTTGCCCCAGGGGAAGGGTTAAACTACAAGAAAAGAGGGGTGGATTAAACAAGGAAGAAAAACTCCTAACATGTCATAAAATATACATGCTATTTCTAATTTATTCCTGTTCATTTGAGCAACGCATCAAATGTGTTCCTAACATTTCTGGTAATATGGTGTCACTGTCCCGCTAATAAAGTGTATCTGTAACTCTCATTTGGACTTAGTGAATTACTGCTTTACTTAATGAAAAAAAAAAGATAAATTGTATTTGATTTGTATTTATTAATTTCTACGAATTTGGAATAGGACATTTATGAAAGCTTAGGCACATAATTTCTCTTTTCTTTAATTTATGGCTGGGGAACTGTTTAAATATAATTTTAAATGATGCATAAAATGTTTCCTGACATATTTGTTTTCTGAATTTCCAACATGCATATTTGCCATTTCTATATGACGAACGAACACTGCCTTAAATTGTGGAGAAAGAAAAATGTTACCTGTTTGGGATTCTTTTATTAAATCTTAGCTCTTGTATTTTGGTGGCAGCAGGCTGAGTTTCCTGGAGGCTGATAAGTTTAGTTGCAATTACGATCTGGTTCCTGCTAACTCGATTTGATAGGTAAGGCTTTGCAGGTGTAGCAATCATCAATTTGGTGCAAAACCTCAGAACAAAGTCTAAAAATAGATGTCACTTTGATAATATTTTGGGGGGAATAGAAGAAGTTAAATAACAGATGAGGTATGTTTCTTAAAGAAAATCATTATTTCTCAGGTTGTTTCCTAGGCATAAAACAACTTTGATCACAAAATAGGTATTTTTCTTCATACTTAATTTCTTCAGAACAATTCTGTTTTTCCTGTTCTGTATTTCGGTCACATTAATCTGTAACTTCTTTGAAAGCTGCACATACAGCTATTGTTCAGATAAGGTTAACATTATGAAATTTCAATTTTGAATTTTTCAAATAAGCGCACGCCTCCCATGGTGCTTCGCTTCCTTCAGAGTAAGAGTCGACTATTTATTTTGCTTCATTTTTTAATCAAAAAATATTTGAAAAAAAAGATCACTCTTTCCCGAGCCATCCGCGAATAAAAAAATTATGGAGAGGCTCAGAGTGCTGCTCTTCTACTGACTTCTGTCATTAAAACAGATGTTCTCTATAACCTTGACCAAACAACTCCATCCTCTAATCAGAAAGGAGCAGACTTGTTTGTGGATTTATGATAGATGTCTGTGCCAGAGCTTGGAAGACTGTCTAGGACTGTGGGCTCTTACAGACTCGTTTTTGTGCTGATATTTGGCTTATAATTATTATTTTAATTTGTTGTATATACTTTCATCCAAACACGGTTTTCTTTTTTGAAAAAAAAAATCTTCTTATTAATTGGGTATTTCCTACGTATTCATCACAATTATGAGTAGCTATAGCTTTAAATATATGACGGACTTGCTGATGTCAGCCGCTAAAAACTAATGCTGCTGATATCAGCTGACAGGACACTAATTACTAGTTATGTGGCCATTGCCTGCTTAAGGAGCTATGCAGTGAGTTATGATTTAGAAAAGCTGGAGAGCACAGGGCTGATCTGGGAAGAGATATCTAATATGAAAATACCGCAGAAGTTCTCAGATTGATCCTCATGACAGAGATCTGTCTAATTAGGAAGTGTCTATTTTAATACGAAACCACAAAAAAGCCCAGCTGGAAAAGAAGAATTTATAGGAAGACCCAGAGCCATCACTAGTCCGGCTGACAGTAAATGCAACCTAAGCATGTTTCTCAGCGTTTCATCAATAGGGGCTATAGGACAATTACTCCCTAACAGACAATCTATCTCATCATATCAAGAGGGAGGGTCTTCATAGGTGATCTGTATGGAGAGCCCCTATTCAACACCGCCTGTCTTGCCTTCAGAGTTGAGGCCTGTCTAGAAGCGAGACGCTTGCTAAATGATCACTGAGAAGTTAGCAGAACTGGCAAGGTTCTGTCCTTGGGTGATTAAGGGAGTCACTCCGTTCTGAGATCCAGGAGAGGCATGACAATGGAGAGAGTGGGGGCGTTTCCTTCAACTGAAGAATTAGCTTGGTAAATTCTGCTGTGAAACCCCAAACTTTTTGAGGACAAGACCTCAAGCATGCTCCCAAGTTTATATTCCGTGTAGGTACATACAGTAAACACCGATGGGACTGACTGACCCTGAAAAAATTAGTTTTCCTGGGAAGCTACAAAATTAGAAATCTGGCCACCTGCTTGCCAAACACAGGAGGACACCAAAACTTCACCGAGCTGTCTCTCTGGAGGGGTTCTTAAGGCTATGTCTGCACCACAGTTTCGAAACATTTTTTGTGGGACTGAAACAAGGTATGCAGGTGTGGGCACTGGTCTTCACTCCTCTGGGGCTTTCCTTCTTTTCTGGCCTCTGTGTCTGTGTCTTCCGTTGGTATGCAGGGTTTCACAGACCAGCCTGCTGAGTAGGCTGTTAATGAGTCATGCCTGCTCCGTGGCTCAACTTTGGCACAGTCTCAATCTCCAGGAAGAGAGACAGAACAGAGGAGAAAAGGGGGTTTTGAAAACACTTGCTTAGGTGGATACACGTTTTATTGCAGAAGAGGTAATAGGTGACAGATCATCTGAGGCTATTCCAGAAATACCAACAAATTGATTTCACACATGTTTGAGTCTTGATTCCAGAATGTGAAGGCCCGGACTGAGCCACAGGATCGGATGGAAACAGGATGGCCATCAGGCCAAAAAGAATGGGGAGTATTCAGTGTCCGGCTTGCCTGTTGTGCAGCTACGTGACTGCGAACACTGCAGATTTCTCATCTATGAAAGAGCTCCCTGTGTCCTATTGCTGTGGAGTGGAGCAAATAAAGTCATACCTGTAGCAATCCCAGCGTGATGCTGGCCACCATGGGTGTCCTGGAACCATCACTGCCTTTGCCCTTTGTCTTAGTTTGGCTTTCCACCACAGCAGACTCTGAAACACAGATTCCAGGACCTGGATGTTCTCGAAGAGTTGAGAAGTGAGGTGGGGATTGGGAAGCAACAAGGGTGTGTCATTAAGCTAGATACCAGTGTGGGTGACTGAAACTTAACCCTGCTGGGAAACGGTGGGGTACAGACCTCAGCATTATCCCCCTGAAGGAGGAGAGTGCTGGGGTATTTATATACCTATTCCTACAACTCATCGGTTGAAGACTCCTGGGAGGGGAGTAGATTAATTACCAGGCAATTCCAGCCTGCTGTGTGCCTTCTGCTGTTCTGCAGGGTTGGGGAAGCCCTCAGCACAGAGACTCAGTTCTGACAGCTAGGAGTCAGCTGAAGAACCTGAAATTTCCCAAAGGTGTGGGCAGGGCAATGACATTCCAGTGTCTTAGGAATACTAAGACATCTAAAACATGGTAGTTTCCATCAAGAAGCCACCAATCTAATAAGGTAGAGAGAACAGTTGAAGCTTCAAAGGAAAAGGTGTGTGATGCCAAGATGTCTGCAGTTTCCAGGAGCAATCAGCACCTGGATCTGCCCGAGGTGGTACTCACTACCTCAGAGCCTCTGGCTCTTAGCCTTGAGTCTGAGCTGTCAGCATCCACAGGGTGAGTTCTGAGGAGCTGTCAGGTTCATGTGAACCAAACTCCACCGAGTCTGAGCAAAACACTAGAATGCCCATGGTTCCTTTAGATTCTCCCTCTGTAGGAGGAGCTGTGTGAGTGGCCAAATTACAGTCTTCTGTTTTAAAAATGGAGATTCAGAAAAATGGATGCTATTAAGAATAGCTCCCTCATTGAGATACCATAACAATGTCTCCTTCACTGAAGGGATGGCCTGGCCAATAGGATCAGAGGGAAATAATAAGGTCCTCAGCTGGCTCTGCCAGGGGTGGACACTAGTTCTCCTGTTTGTGGCTTCCAGAAAGCCGGCATGTACAATGGTTCAAGGTGAAGACTCTGGAGTAAGGACCTGGTTCAAATCTTGTCCTATCACCGTTATTAGCTGTGTGAACTTGACAGCTACCTAAAGTCTGTGTGCCTCAGGTTTCCCGTCCACAATAGTGTCTATTTTACAGAGTTACGATGATAAAATGTAATTCACATACTGTAATACATATAAAGAGTCCAGAATAGCATTTGGCACAAACATAAGCGTTCGTTTTCATTATGGCTGCTATTAAGAACCCCCTTCACCTTAACACAGTGCTTCTTTAGGTATGGTAATGGCTCTCAGCAAGTTTTCTTTTGTTCTTGGAACTTGTTTATCTCACTGTGGTGTGCTTGCTTCTTGTTGTCCTAAAAGGTCTGTCATTTGTGTTTTGGGGAGGGAAACTGTCTTACCTCTCCTTCCATTTTCTGGACTATACGTATAAATACAAAAACAACTTAGTTTCAAAACAACTTAGCCAGCTTAGGAGCTGGCTCAGGAGCACAAGGTCAAGGAGTTCAGAGGCCAGAGGACGGGCTCCCTCCAGTATGGAAACAGGAGCACTGCAACTGCATTCGACTAACAGCTCTACAAGCAGCCAGTCGAGGATTTTACATTAGGAACGGTTGCACAATCCAGAACGTCTTTAAGCTCTGTTTGGCCCTGGAACGCGCTCTGGGATTCTGCCAAACATATCTCTCCTACAACTTAAGGGCAAAGCAACAAATCAGAGCCACTGTCAGATTTAGCCCTGATAAATGAAGTATGTTCGCTGATGAAACCAAAGATCCCAGACCATCCAGGAGCACAATAGGACTCCCTACAAAGTGAGTGAAATGTATCAGTACAGAACAGACACATTGAAAGAACTGTTAGAAAACCTATCAGCTGCAAGTAGGTTGGAAAGGATGCCAGACTTAAAGACCCTGCATAGTCCAAGAGAATAACAGGATTCCTTGGAAAGTGAATGGAGGGTATCTCTACAGAATGTGGCCATTGAGAGAACTGTAAGGAAGCAGATCAGCAGAAAGTGTGATAGAAATGTCATTAAACTTGGAGGGAAGTTTTATTTCAAATGGGTCACTAATGGCCTGTGAGACCCTGGGAAGGTCGTTTAGCCTTCCTGGACTTTCTCTATCACACGAAAAGTTAGATAGTTGTTCTCTATGAACACTCCAAGCCTAACACTATTCTGTGATTCTAAATTCTGAAAGAGATGGAAGAGTGGAAGAGCCATTTCAGATGGAAAACAAAAATGTCAGTGTTCCGTAAAGCTGTCCCCCATCAATCCACAGTCCCTGGCAAGAAATCTAAGTATACTAAAATGAAGCCAATTAACATTCTTTACTACTGCTCTGTCATAAATCATCGTTCACTCAGAGAAGGCAGATGGGTGAGTAGTTACATGACACATTCTTATAGATGGGTTTGGTTTGTTCATATTCCACAAATTTAATTTCATAAAACCAGAACCCCATTCTGTTCTTGAGACACACAGTCTACGGTGGACTCCCCAGGCATACACAGTTAGAAAAGGTGTTGATAGATCAGTTAGATGAGGACCAAGCACTGCCCACTGGACCTGAGTAGTGTGGAGTCATTGGTGACTTGATTAGAGCAGTTTTGGTGAAGTGATGGTGGGGAAAGATGGGTTTAAGGGAGAAACTACATGCAGTGAAAATAGCCAAGTCTTAGATTTTACTGTCAAGAGAAAGAGATAAATGGGATACAGTAGACAGTAGAGTCGCAAGAGCTTCCCCCCCCCCCCAAAATGGGAAAATAACAACATGCTTATACACTAGTGAGAATTATTCCATGTAGGGGGTAGGGGGATAATTCATGTTGCTCAAGGAAAAACAGGGCATTTGCTAGGTTAATATCCTTGGGTAGATCAGACAGGATAAGACCCAATGGTAGACTATATGGGCACAGGTGGGTAGTGGTTGAATGTGGTATTGGAAGAATCACTTCTGTTTTCTCAGTGACATGGGAAACAGCACCATCCGCTTTGGGCACAGGTTTGGGAGGAGATGTTAGAGGTTTAAGGAGATAGGAGACATGAACTGGCCATCTAGGAGCATAATGAGATGGAACCAGGATGAGTAACAGGCAATATAAAGGACTACTTGGGGTTAATGACAAAGAATTTAAATGAAATTAGTCAGCATGATTGGGTGTTAGTCTGGCCATGCTGTGAGAGTATAAACAACCAGTAAGCAGACTTGAAATTTAACTAGGGCTTTGGTTTAGTCCAGCCAGTACAAGGGAGAGAGGGGCAAGGGAGTCAAGTCTACACGCAAAGGGATGGTTATAAAGATAAGCTACCAAATTTAAACCAAATGGGGAGGGGAGAGAGGACATCAAGGGGGTGGAAAAGTAGAAGGCAACAAAAGCATTGGGTTGAAGTCCCGATGATATGGAAAGATTGTGTTGGGGTACCAGACAGAAAAAGCTCAAAAGATAATGGGGAATGAGGTAAGAAAGTAGGATCTCTGAAATTAACTTTGGGTGTGTTGCAGTTATTTATAGTGAGAATGTGAAAGTTACGACTGTAGAAACAAGTAGCAGAGCTGGACTTCCTTTGAAGACACCGATAGTGAATTGGCTGCTCAAATCTTCAAGGAGCGAGAGGTGGTAGAGAGCTGAGACTAGGTGGTGGTGACGAGTGAGGTTCAAAGCTGAGTATTTTCTCGAAGAAGCGCAGCCTCAAAGCAACAAAGTGGAACATGGAGAACACCTGTTCCTCTCTGGCTTCTAGGCGTGAGGAGGAAACCACTACCAGACCACCTGAGACAGCTACAGGGGAAGACATGGCCTCAGGGAGAGCCAGGTGTCCGCCAGAGGAGGATCAAGGGACATTCTTCAAAAAGGTGGAAAGTATAGGGCAGGTGTCAGCAAACTACAGCCCATGAGCCCCCTGCTTTTTGTAGCCAGAGTCCTCTGGGGAGGTGAGGAGGGAGCAAGTGAGCAAGCAAGACCCTCTCTTGCCCCCTGCTGCGGGTCACCTGCAGACGGAAAGCCTTGCTCTGAGCACCCACTTCTCTTCACCTGTGCCGATAAGTCTCTAGGCCAATGGAGGGGACTGATCATCTTGGTTAGAACACATCATTACCGAATGTAGCGCTAGCCTTGCGTTTATGCCTCTCCTGAGATTTGGCTTTGCTTATCAGAATCTCCAACGCAAATTTACTCATTCTAATTTAATACTGATGCTTCACTAAACTGGAAGACTTTCCTCCTGCCCTTCAGTAATGTTAGCTTGATTCTGCTTTCTGAAAAATGGTACTGAACGCCATCCGTGTGCAATAACTTTAAGAATTCAGTTAAATATTAAAGGCAGATGACTTACTAACATTCCATTTTAAGAATACTCTTGCTGCACACGCAAAGCCTGGTGATTCAACTTGGACTCCTGCATGGGTGGCCAGACCTCAGAAGACATTGTGACATACACAAATTTGCTTTCTTTCTTTTTTTACTGGCAAAGGCATAAAATAAAAAGTCCTTGAACAACAGTGATTCGGATTTGAAGCCACATCTCTGCAAACATTGCCCAACCTGGACACATCTTGCTCAAAGGATCTAAACTTGAGGATTGCCACACTGACCAGGAAGCACTTTTCCTGGATGTCAGAACTCCCTTCGGGGACTAGCTACTTGCTTTTGCCTCCCCGTGACTCCCTGCCGAGGCAGTGAGTACCTTCAAAGCTGCCTCTACATCACACCGAGAGGTGTGAATTGTTGCGTGTATTTGTTATGTGTGATTGGTTGGAGGGTATTACCCAACATTACCTGTTTATTTGAATAATTTCATTTAACCTGTCTAGAAGATTTTAAAGGATAATAACCAGTTATTTTTCATTCGTTCGTTTATTAAACACTTACTAAGCAACTGCTTTTGATTTTTCAGAATGCTACTCAGAAAAGAGGAAACCAAGTCAAATAAAACATGGTCCCTGTTCTCATTTTCGAAGAGGGGTGAGGGGAAGGTGAGAATGGATTCTGGAAATCAAAAGGCTTGCTAATGATTTTAGACAAGGTTCTAGAAAGGATTATTAAACAGATGTTTTGTGAGCACTCAAACAAAAGGGCAGTGATTATTGGAAGTCAGAGTGCATCCACTAGGGATACATTGAACCTAACATAATTTTCTCTTTTGATAAGATTAGCGTGTCCAGGGAATCATATAATTGATTTTTTGAGAGGCTTTCATATTTTCCTTATGGACTTATAGGAAGATGAATATTAAACCAGTGGGTAGATTTAATTATTTCTATTTTTTAAAATTTATTCATTCCACAATTGCTTATGGTGCCGAATAAATAATGTGTAAGGTATTTTATTAGGTGGTGGGGATGTGTGAGTGATCCCTGCCTTCACCGAACTTACCATCTATGGCAGGAATGAGGCAATTACCTTGCAAAAGACCCATACTGAATGGATGATCTAGGGGAATCACCAAGGATATTGGTTAATGGATTAGTGTAAGTCCCAAAAGAAGCTCCTAATGATTTGGGTGGCAGACTTGGCTCTGGACTTTCCTAAAGTTTTATTAGTAAGCTGGATGATGTATAGAAAATGTTAAAATATTTGGGAGAAAAATTAATTTGTGCTCCTATGTTAAAGGACATGCAAAATCATTTTCAAGTAGATTAAAAGTGCTACATAATTCAAAATTATATGAAAGTCTGGTAGAAAATAGAATAAAATCTTTGTGGACCTGCAGAGGAATGATAATGTTCTCAGCCATAAGGAAATAAGCAATCTAAACAGAAAGACTGACAAATGACAGGTTGGAATAAATAAACTTTAAAAATACTTACACAGTGCAAAATAACATCACTAACATTAAAAAGGGAAAAAATCAGGCTGTGAAAAAGATATGCACCAAATATGACAGAGTAATATCTATAATACCTAAAAAGCTGGATTTAAATTTCTAAGAAAAAAACATGAATAGAAACAATAGTTCATCAAAGAAGAAATATAAAATATATTTAAAAGATACATTCACAGAAAGGAGGTTCATACTTTGCAGAGCAGTGGGGGTCTCCAAGAATCTCTGAGTGTCACCATTCAACAGTAGGCTCTCAGTTGAGAATCCCTGCCCAGAGAAGAAATGCTCACCTGATGTCCTCTGTGCCACCATAGTATCCTCGTGTATTTCTCTCACTGTGTTGGTTACTTTGAATTCTAATTATGTGCTTACATACAGCCAGATCTCCCTAACCAAATTGGAAGCCTTTTGAGTGGAAGATTCATAGCACGTATCCCTTGATTCTAGCACCCTGAACCAGTCCTTGCTAGTTACGAAATAAGTGGCATGCACATTCTTGATGGAGGGACAGTGAGTGGGTGGTGGGAGGCCATAGGGTGCTTGAACACAGCAAAATAAAGAGTAACAGTATGACTGGGCTGCGAGTCTAAGTAGCCCTTGGATCTCTCATGAACACTGCCTCTCCCCAGATATCTCCTCATTATTATGAAGAGCTAAGGGATATGGCAAGAACTTTGCTCCCTATGGACAAGGCCGTCACTCTTCCCTCCATCCCTTCCAAACACTGGTAGCCTCAGGGCCATCATTGTTTAAGACTGTCCAGACTAACCCCAGCATGGCCTTTATTCCTGTTTATGTCAGTCATCATGGGAAGCTCAGGCCATTCATCCCAGGAGTTTTATCTGCATGAACAGTGATGCTGCCATGTGTCCTCCAACTCCTGACTCCATTAAAGAGGCTCTTTGGCTTTCTTGCCTCTGATCAGATTCAACCGAGGGTTGGAAGGAGGAGACTGAAACTGGAGTACGATTTCCCCTGATGTCCTACTTATTGGTTTGCTGTGGATTGCCCTTATCCCTCTTCTCAAGCCACAGCTCCTCTCCGTCAAGCTACTCTTGCTGGCTTTCTGTATCCACTCTCTCCTCTTGACCCTTTAGGTGGCAACAGATCCTATTTCTTGCCCTTTCCTGGGCAGTATATCATCCCTTGTTGGTTTCCTTAACTCCTGCCCATATTTGCAAATAATCCCTTTATTAAGCTCTTCTCAGTTACCCAGTTTGAAGGTACCATCTGTTTCCTGCTGGGATTTTGACTGATACTCTACTGAATAATTAGTTGTTAGATGAATGAATGACTGAATCTCTGTAAGAAAACAGAGATCACCGGGAAGCACTCTTTGCAGCAAACACAGCAGCTGTGGGGATGGTGGGAATTTTTCCCATTTCAGTAACTTAACAGTGGAAGCACAGAAGGGAGGAACAGCTACCTACCTACCAAGTAAGTTAGAGGACATAGAAACAGTCATAGACGGGGAGGGAGCGCTGAGGCATGGAGCCAACCATGAAGCCACCATCAACAGAGCCACAGTAAAGGAGATGCCACTGGTAGGACATGTCAGGAATCCCAAGCGAGGGACAGAGTAATGTGGTTTCAGTCCTAGAGGTGGAGGCTGGGCGAGAGAAATAAAGCCTCCCCTCTCACTTCTTCCTACTGCCCCACTCACTGCTTCCTTGTGGCTTCAGTGAGCTTGGGCTGCAGTAGTTACCAAAGAAATGAAAATGAGAACAGCCTGGATAAAATTACAGCTGCAAAATCAGCAGTTATATAACTGGTGAAACTGATATGCCTGTGGATTTGAGTAACATTAGAAATCAATGCAACTCTTTCAGGAAGCTCTATGGCACTATGTATTGCATTTTAAATAAAACTTTGTATTTTGTGACTCTGTAATCTCATTCCTAATGTTCACCCTAAAGAACGTTTGTGAAGAGAAACTTGCAGTCCTGCATTATTCCTAGGTTGAACAATGTATAGTATACACTCTTCAGTAAACAGAATACAATGTAGAAAATTCTATGTACACTAGGCAGAGATATATAACTAGATCTGCATATAGGCAAAATTCGAAGAGACTAGGCAAAAATGAAGAGTATCAATAGAACAGAATTAAAAATTATTTTTCCTAGAATACTTTAAGGTTGCTATAACATTTTTAAAATTGAAGTAAAAAATATATATATGTTTCTGTGTGTGTGCATATATATATATATATATATGTTTCTAAATTTTAAGTGCACACCACCAGGAAGGGTCATATCACTTTCTTTCCTATAATCCTTCAATGGTTTCCTAGTGCAATAAAAATACTCTGCAAAGTTCTTTCTATAATCTTTAAGGTCGTACATGCCAGGCATCTGATAACTCTTGGATCTTGTCTATTGTCTCTTTTCCCCTGTCTACTATGTTCCAGCCATCCAGAGACTTTATATCTCTTAGAAACACAAAGTTTACCTCTTTTTAGTCTTTACTCCTGCTGTTCTCTTGGTCTAGAGTGTATTTTCCTCAGATTTTTAGGAAAAGATTTATTTATTATTTAAGAGAGAAAGACAGAGCTTGGACGGTCGGGGGAGGGGGCAACCAGAATCTTCAGCAGACTCCCCGCTAAGCACGGAGTCTGATCTCACGACCGTGACATCATGACCTGAACCAGAATCAAGAGTCAGATGTTTAAGCCACCGAGCCGCCCAGGGACCCCTATTTTCTTCAGATCTTCATATGGCTGATTCTTCTGATTATTTATATATTGCTTCAAATGTAACTTTTTAAAGGAAGCTGTAGAGACATTGTCTATTATCTACCCGAAAACTGAACATTCCTGGCTCCCACCCTGGAAGCTCCCAAGGGTCAGATATTTTATTTCCCTACCTGTGGACACTAAGACATGGGCACATGACTCGAATACAGCTAATCTGTTCTTCACCCTGGGTTTACTATCTCAGGGAGCGGTGATGCCTGGGGGCAGGGGATGTTGCAGTTTTTATGGCAGCTCTGGTGCCATGGAGAGTCCAGTAGAATGCTGGTAGTATCTGAGGTTGGTGGCGTTCATCATCACAGTGACAGTTGGCCAGTGGTGGTGCTCTTAACAGTGGTGGGGCTGGTTGATGTTGGGCTACTGTGCAGACTACTGTGTGATTTTATCTTGGTTGTGTTGTACCTCCTTTTGGTCCGGCTGAAGTTGAGTTCTGCAGCCTATGTATCAATGTTATTGGCTACCTGAAAGTCTTACCCAAAATGTATTTTTCTGCTTAAGTTAAGCAGAGTTGTCTTTGGTTTTTTGCAGCCAAGGACCCATAACAAAGAATTTCCCTGAAAACCTAAGCTAAGGCAGCGACTCCCCTACCCTGGTAATTCTCTGCCTTAAGTATTCAGTTCTTTATAGCATGTGCCACTATTTGAAATAATTATATTGTGTATCTGTTTCTATCTGTTATATGTATATTTCCACCACTCCCAAAATGTCAACTCTATGAAAACAAGAACTGTGTTTGTAACCCCTATATCAACGAGAAGAACAGGTACTAATAAATATTCATTTCATAATGAGAAAGACGGTAGAACGGATGGTAGACACAAGATTCAAAAAGATCCAAGGACCAAAATCAATATGAAGAAATTTAACAAGGTAAATGTGAGAGCTGACTTTAAGTTGATCAATCAATTGTATAAGTACAAGATCAGGGAGAGCTTATTTTTCTCAAATTTGAATGTTAAAAATGAAAAACCTATGAGTTGTGATAGATGGCGAGCTCAGTAAAACTCGACTTCTAAAGGGGGTCAAAGCATTCGTAATCTACACTAATAGAAACACAAAAGGGATTGATGCTTCTGGCCAAGATGAATCAACAAAACCCAGATTTATCTTCCTACCTCAAATAACTAAAAACACAGAACAGAATACGTGAAACAATTTTTTTTTTTCAGACATTGAACTGCAAGCAGCACGGGAAAGTGATCACTAAGAAACAGATGACCTCTCCAGTTGCTGGGTGTTCTGCCTGGTGAAAGTTTTCAGGCCACTGTACAGGGAGGGGGAACCCAGGCAAAGACTGGTAATCTCCCTAAATTGAGAAGATAGACTTGGGCGTTCAAGGACGTCAAGATAACTTAAACTCATTGGTCAGTGGGTCAGAGAGAAGAGAATTTACAGAGAGAGAGAGTCCCAGAAGTCAACAGAGTGTACCCCTTGAGTCATCAGCTAAATGCTGATTGGTGCATGGGTGTGAGAACATAACCTGAGACTAGAAGGACCTCTCAAAAAGAGTAGAGGTAGCAAATTGTGGAGATCATACCGGTTGGGAATAGTTCACGTTCCCAACAGCGAGAGAGGGAAAACCTCAGCACATGAGGCATCAGATAGAATACTTACAGAGTACTGGGGGCAAAACTAACCTTAGACTAGAGAAATGGAATTAGCAGTTTAAAGCCTTCTCACAAAAAAGACCCCTGCAAGCCTAGGTTATTTCATTGGTGAATCTACCAAATATTTAAGGAATAGTTAATACTAAACACAATTTTCTCCAGAAAATGGAGTTCTCAACTCATTTTTTGACTATGGTATTACCTCGGTATCAAAACAGACAGATACACTACAATAAAGGAAAACTACAAGTACCCCACATGAAAACAGACTTTAAAATTCTCAATAAAATTTTAGCAAATTGAATCCAGTCATACATAGAAAGGATAATATGTCAAGTGGAGTTTATCCTAGGAATGCAAAGTTGCTTTAACATACAAAAATTAATGTAATTCACTATCTTGACAGACAAAGGAAGAAAGAAAGAGAGAAAGAAAGAAAGAGAGAAAAGAGGGAAAGAAAGAACCATATGATTACCTCAATAAATACATAAAAAGCATTTGATAAAATTTGGGGCGCCTGGGTGGCTCAGTGGATTAAAGCCTCTGCCTTTGGCTCGGGGCATGATCCCAGGGTCCTGGGATCAAGCCCCACATTGGGCTCTCTGCTCAGCGGGGAGCCTGCTCCCTCCTCTCTCTCTCTCTGCCTGCCTCTCTGCCTACTTGTGATCTCTGTCTGTCAAATAAATAAATAAAATCTTAAAAAAAAAAGCATTTGATAAAATTCATTTCTAAAAAAAAATTCTCAGCAAAATTCCAAACCTGATACAAGACATTTACAAAGACCCTATAGGTAAGCTCATACTTCATGGTGAATAATGCATTGCTTTCCCCGTAAGATCAGGAATATGACAAAAATGTCTGCTATCACCCCTTCTACTCAGGATTGTGTTGGAAGTAATAGCCAGTGAAATAAGTATATTGGGTAGGAAGAAGGAAAACTTCTAATTTGCCTACAACATAGTCATCTAGGTGGAAAATCCTTAGAAATAATTATAAATGATATGATTTTACTCATATGTGGAATTTAAGAAACAAAACATATGAATATAGGGGAAGGGAAAGAAGAATACAACAAGATAGAAACAGAGAGACTCTTAACTATAGAGAACAAAACTGAGGGTTGCCGGTGGGGGGGTAGGTAGTAGGACGAGATGATTGGGTGATGGGCATTAAGGAGGATACATGATGTGATGAGCGCGGAGTGCTATATGCCCGTGATAAAGCACTAAATGCTACCCTCGAACTAATAATATACTATTAAGTTAACTAAGCTGAATTTAAATAAAATCTTAAAAAATAATTTAAAAAATTACTAGAACTAATGAGTGCGTTTGGCACGTTTTAAGATACAACACTGATAAAGAACCAATTGCATTTTCATAGGTACAAGCCACGAACAATGAGAAGTTTAAAAAATGGTACCACTTACAAGAGTGTAAAAATAGATACACTTTGGAATAAATTTGGCAATAGGTACGAGACCCATACTCTTAAAAACATAAAATACTGTTGAGAGAAATTAAAGACTTAATGAAAGGAGAGATATAGTGTGTGCGTGGATTGAAAGATTCAACGTTATTAAGACATAAATTATCCCCAAGTAGTGTAAATTTAATGCAATCTAAATAAAATCCCAGCAAGCTTTCAAAAAACTAGAAATTGGCAACCTAGTTCTGAAACTTATACAGAAATGCATAGGACCTAGAACCCCCAAAACAACTTTGAAAAATAGGGAATTAGGCTATATCATTTGAAGTGTCATTGTAAAGATATCATAATTAAAATAGTCTGGTAAAGGTATTAAAAGCTACATAGATCAATAGAACAGAATAGAGGAGCACCTGGGTGGCTCAGTGGGTTAAGCCTCTGCCTTTGGTTCAGGTCATGATCCCAGGGTCCTGGGATCCAGCCCCGCATTAGCCTCTCTGCTCCGCAGGAAGCCTGCGTCCCCACTATCTGCCTGCCTCTCTGCCTGCCTCTCTGCCTCCTTGTGATCTCTCTCTCTCTGTCAAATAAGTAAATAAAATCTTAAAAAAAAAAAAAAAAAGAACAGAATAGAGCCCAGAAATAAGCCCTCAATAGGCATTTAATTTTTGACAAATGTGTAAGGCAGTTCAGGAGAGAAAGGCAACCTTTTCAATAAATGGTGATGGAACAAATGGATAACCATATGGGAAGGGGAAAAAATGAAATGATGAAGGAAGGAAGGAAGGAAGGAAGGAAAGGAAAGAAAAGGGAAAAGAAATGGAAGGGAGGGAGGAAGGAAGGAGAAAGAAAGAAGAAAGGAAGGAAAGGAAAGGAAAAAGAAAAGGAAAGAAAAAACGAAAAAAGAAGGGCAGGAGGGAGGAGGGTTTGGAGGGAGAGCAGGAGGAAGGAAGAAGGGAAGAAAGGAAGGGAGGGTTAAAGAAAGGAAGGATGGAAGCAAAACAGAGAGGGGGGAGGGAAGGAAGGGGGGAGGGAAGAAGAAAGAAATTGGACCATTTCCTCACACCATATCTAAAAATTAACTTAAAATGGATGATGGACACAGGCATAGGAGCCAAAACCGTGGAACCTCCAGACCAAATAGGAGAAAATCTTAGTAACCTTGGATTTGTGAAATGTTTATTAAATAGAATACAAATGTACAACATATAAAAGATAAAACAAACAAATTAGGCTTTATTGAAATTTAAAACTTTTTCTTCAAAGTCACTATTTGGAAAATTAAAGAGCAAGCCACAGACTTGGAGAAAATATTTGCAAGGCATATATCCAACAAAAGACTTGTATTTGGAATATATAATATAAAAGACCCTTATAACTCAGTAATAAGAAGAAAAGCAACCCAATAAAAAGAGGGCAAATATTTGAATGGATATTTCTCAAAAAAAGATTCTCAGGCAGCAAATAGACGCAAAATCATTACATTAGGAAAATGCATATTAAAATCATAATATGATACTCAATGCACACACACTAGAATGGCTAAAAATAAAAAGATGGATGACATGAAGTGTTTGAGGTGATACAGAATTATTGTTAATAAAGAACAATTGTAAAAGAAGGATATCTTGCCATTTGCAACATGGATAAACCTGGAGGACATTATGCTAAATGAAATAAGTCAGACAGAGAAAGACAAATACTGTCTCATTTCTCTTACATGTGGAATCTAAAAATAAATAAATTAAAAACCAAAACCTAAATATGCAGATACAGACAACAGATTAGTGGTTGCTAGAAATGAAGGGGGGTGAGGAAAATGGGCGAAAAATGACAAAAAGTACAGGATTCCATAAAATATTTATAAAATTGAAGTCATAGGGACACAACGTACAGCATGGCGACTATAGTTAACAACACTGTATTGTATATCTGAAAGTTAAAAGAGTAGATCTTAAAAGTCCTCATCACAGAACAAAAATTTGTTAGATGTGTGGTAATGTTAACTGGACTTAACTGTAGTGATCATTCTGAAATTTATATAAATAGTGAATCATTATGTTGCATACCTAAAATGAATATAATGGTATATATCAATTATATCTTAATAAAAATATGCATATACACATGTGCATTAAAGAGTCTGAAAAAGATATTTGCTAAAATGTTAACAGTATTAAAAAAAGAAAAAAGAACCACTACAATTCTCATTTACTGCTGCTGGCAAATGATCTGGTCACTCTGGAAAACAATTTGGCAGTTTCTTAAGAGAATAAATATATACCTATCCCAGGACTCGCCCAGTCCACTCCTAGATACTCACTCCATAGATGTGAAAGATGCCCACACAAAGATTTGTACTCGAATGTTTACAAGAGCTTTACTGGGAACAGTCAGAAGCTGGAATCCAGCCACGTGCCCTTCCACAGATGAATGAGTAAACAGAACGTGCCCTTCCATACAGTGGAATACTATTCAGCAGTAAAAAGAGCAAAATGTTGATACACACAGTAACATGAATGAATCTCAAAATAATTATGCCAAACGAAAAAGGCCAGGCAAAAGAGAATGAGAACATTCGAGTCCACGTGTGTAAAATTCTGGAGATACAAACTAAGCAGAAAGGGCTTCGTGACAGAAACTAAGTGACAGAAAGCGGGTCGGATGTTGCCTGGGGATGGCAGGAGGATGAGAGCATCGGGAAGGAGGAATTACTAAGAGGCATGAGGAAGCTTTTGGGAATGATGTATACGTTCATTATTTTGATTGTGAAGATTTCACAGATTTATACGTATGTAAAAGTTAATCAAATTATACAGTTTTAAAAAGTGCAGTGTACTGTACATCAATTATACCTCAATAGAACTATGAAAAAGGAAAAAGAAATACAGCGTGCAAAGCGGGATATGTGGGTAGTGGTGCCCCTCACAGGGAATCTTTGCCCAACTTCTCATTTCCAAGTAGAGAACAGCAGGGCTGGGTTCATAGGCAGCTGACTGGAAATCAGCTACATTCACTCTGGGATTATTCCTGAACAAATATCAACTCAGTACTTGTTGAATAAGTGTATGGATGGTAAATGAATGTGTTCCTCCACCGAAGCCTGTGTGATTCCAGTTGGTACCTCAAGAAAAGTATGTCACGAAACCTCAAACAAATTCTAGAAGGCAGATAGAACTCCTCCTATGGCAGGGGTCTACTGTGTTAACTTCTGGGCACCATGATTTAGGAGTTTGGTATCTATAGGAAAGAAGGGATGAAGAGTCTGGAAAATTACGTTATTTAAGAAACTGGTGATGTTCATTTGAGAGAAGTCTTAAGATACCTGAACATTTTCTTTTTCTTTTTTTTTTTTTTTTAAGATTTTATTTGTTTATTTGACAGAGAGAGAGAGCACAAGCAGGGGGAGAAGCAGGCAGAGGGAGAGAGAGAAGCAGGCTCCCTATGGAGCAAGGAGCCCTAAGTGGGGCTCAATCCCAGGACGCTGGGATCATGACCTAAGCCGGAAGCAGATGCCACCAAGGTGCCCGAAGACCTGAACATTTCCTTCAACAGGCAGGATGAAGATAAATTATACACATTCAGGGTAGCTCCGGAAGATAGAACTGGGACCAAGTTAATGACGGAAGACGGATTTTAATCCAAAAGTCAGCCACAAAGATGGATTAGGTGCCCATCCTCTCTATTTCTCCACATACTGGTAATAAGCTGCACATACGTTATTTTTAACACTTAGTACACTATGTTACTAGTTCTTAAAAATGTTTTCCTGGCTAAACTGTGTACTTTTTGTTTTGGGATAACAAGACTATGTAGTATCAAGAAGTGAATTATCCCTGGAATGCCTGGGTAACTCAGCTGGTTAAGTGTCTAACTGTGGTTTGCTGTTCAGTTCATGATCTCAAGGTTGTGAGCTCTAGCTTTGCACTGGGCTCCACGCTGGGCATGGAACTTGCTTAAGATTCTCTCTTTCCCTCTTCCTCTGCCCCTCCTCATGCCACCCCCAGCTCGGGCACAGCCTTGCTCTCTCTCTCTCTCTCAAAAAAGTGAATTATCCCTAAATTCATCTAACATCTTAATATGATCCCATTTAAAATGTCAGTGGGTTTTCCTCTTCCATCCTGCCTCTTCCTGTTTGTTCTATGTCTCTGTATCTCTCTCAAATTAATAAATAAAATCTTAAAAAACATTTCTATATGTTACATGAATAACTTTTAATAAATTACAGAGAAAGAAAAGGGCACAGAATTAAAAATAGAGTTACTATAGGATCCAGTAACTCCACTACTGAGTGTTTATCTAAAGAAAATAAAAACATTAATTCAGAAAGATACATGCACCCCTATATTTATTGCAAAGTAATTTACAATAGCCAAATTGTGAAAGCAACCTTGAGGGCGCATCAATAGGTGAATGGATGAAGAAGATGTAGTATATTTATACCATGGAAACTTATTCAGCCGTAAAAAGAACGACATCTTGCCATTTGCAACAACATAGATGGAGCTAGAGAGTATTTTGCTCAGCGAAATAATTCAGTCAGAGAAGACAAGTAACCGTATGATTTGACTCACATTTGGAATTTAAGAAACAAATAAACAAAGAGAAAAAGAGACAAACAAAAAACCAGATTCCTAACTATAGAGAACAAACTGGTAATTAGAAGGGAGGTGGGTGTGGGACAGGAGAAACAGGTGAAGGGGGTAAGAGTATACTTACCACGGTGAGCACTGAGTAATGTACAGAATTGCCGAATCACTGTATTCCATACCGGAAACTAATGTAACATTGTATGTTACTTAGACTGGAATTAAACTTTTTTTTTAAAAAAAGGAAAAGAAAAGGGCACAGAAATAACAGAGAATGGAGAGATCAAGGATGGGCTTTGAAGTTGTCATGACAACTTACCTAGCTTTTCTCAGCCTCAGTTTCTTAATGAGGATCATAATGTCTCCTTACAAGAGTAGTTTTATGCATCTAATGATGTAATTTATGTAAAGGCTTAGCCAATAATAAACAAGCGTTATAAAACATCTGTAATTATTGTTATTTGCTACTGTTAATTACTATTTTTAATATTCCAAGGAATTTTCCAATACATATGCAATTGAAAAGTTAAAAGAACACCCCAAATTCATTCACACTAACCTGAAGGGTAAGCTCAGGGAAGCATGGTGGTTATGAGATTATAACCAGGATGGCTTTAATGTAATCAACTGTATCGCGCTCTGTCTGAAGGAAGACTGTGTTAACGGGAGTGTGGGTATGATCTGTGTGGAACCTGGGAGAGAGGCTATTAGGGGAAATGACAGAGCCTTTCATCTGCTAGGAGATGAATGCTGAAAAAAACAACTTTGGGATTAAATTTTAACTCCCTCGGTAGACTTTGCTATAGAGCAAGAATACTCTGATTAACCAATACTTTGGACTTTATATGTATTCTTTTGGTGTAGATATCAGCCTCTTTCGAGTTTGGTTGGTGTGATAACCCTTCACAGTCTGATTTCATCTGGCCAGACAGAAAACACTGAGTCTTTGGATCTAAAAGCTGAGGGCCAGACCCTAGAATTTCATAATTCTCTATAAACAAACTTTTGTTCCAAAAGCCTGCTATGAATGGAGGGAAAGCAGTTTTCTGCTTTGGAAAATGAAAACTTCAACGAGAATGGACCAGTGGTTGGATGAAAGAATAAATTAGTGCTGGAAGGAGTTGCCACTGGAATTGTAAGCTCTGCATCGCTGTGCTGTGTGTACCCGTTACCTGTGAGATTGCATTGTCCTTGTGTCTAGCTGACCATCCTATCCAGGTGATCCACAAACCCCGCAGGAGCCGATCTGTGTTGATCTCTCCCTCTTAGTCTTGCCATTTTCCCTCAACACTTCACTCTAGCCTCTTTGGATTTCCCTATGTCAGAATGCCGTCCCCCTGGCTCCCTGCGTGGATCTCACCTTCCCCCTCACTTTACGTCCCGACCCCACAGTCACTTCTTAGGGCCTAGGATCAATCTCACCAATGCCTTTTCCAGTTGCTGTATGTAAAGTAGTCAGCACCACCCCATCCTCCCCTCCATCCCAGCATCCGGCATCCTACCTAGTTTGTAGAATAATTTGGTTTATGTCTGCTGAGAAACAGAATTAAATATGCAAAAGATTTCTTGGGGGGGGGATTGTCTGTGGAGGATAAAGGGAGAGGGAGCAAGGGGAAATGAAGAGAGCCAGGTCTGACATCGATGAGGGGGAGAATAAAGGAAGGAAGGGGAGTTGGGGAGGAAGAGCCTTGAACTATAGCACAGTTCAGGGGAGTTTTAGCCAGGCCCATAGGGAATCTTTGAACGGAAGTCATCTATCGAAGGAATCCAGCATCTAGAATCCAGGGGCCTTCATTAGTCCCCCGCCGTGCTCAGTTATGAGTTTGGAGCCCACAGGTTAGGTCTTGGTACAAGCCTAATGGTGGGTCAGCAGCTGGGACCATTGGTCCCTCGTGCTCCCTGCAGCCAGTTAACTGAGAGGTGTGTTCTCTTGGTTGTCAAATGCAATTGATTTTTTGGGCACCGGGGTGCCTCTATTGATTGAGGGTCTGCCCTCAGCTCAGGTCATGATCCCAGGGTCCTGGGATTGCATTCTGCATCGGGCTCCCTACTCAGTGGGAAGTCTGTTTCTCCCTCTACCCCTCCCTCCTGCTTGTGCTTTTTCTCTCTCTCAAATAAATAAATAAAATATTTTTTTAATGTGATGGACTTTTTAAAAGATTATTTATTTATTTGAGAGAGATGGAGGGCGGGGAGGGACAGAGGAAGAGGGAGAGAATCCCAAACAGGCTTCACACCTAGAGTGGAACCTGATGCAGGGCTCGATCTTACAACCCTGAGATCATGACCTGAGTTAAAATCAAGAGTTGGAGGCGTAACCGACTGAGCCACCCAGGCATCTGAATGCTATGGATGTTTGTGAATGTCTGTGTCCCGACCCAATTCACATCCTGAAGACTTAATCATCAGGATGATAGTATTTGGAAGTGGGATGCTTGGAAGGTATCCATTAGATTTAGATGAGCTCATGGGGTTGAAGCAGGAGCAGTGGACCAGGGAGCAGTAGACACCAATTTGCCACATGGTGGAAATGCCACAGATACGCCAACAGAAATGGGGAGAGATAGAAAGCCTATAGAAACATGTTTCGCCTGGGATTTCTTCCTTAACTATCAAGAGATATGGAATATTCTTCCCCCAAATTTCCATTTTTTGCTTAGAGACATTGGCATTGGATCTGTGGGTCTTACTACTCTGGAGATGTTAGAACTCAGGGCAGCCAGCAGCCACCTGGCCTTAGTTCTTATTAATAGAGCGGGACTCTGCTGGAGGGGTGGTTATAGAACTAGAAGGAACAAGAAGAGTCTTTTAGAAATAGCTAGCCCCTGCTCTCTCACACTCAGGCTGGATACAAAGGACAGAGGCCAGGGATCCTGCCTAAGAGAGGAGCCAGCAGGAGCCCCTCAGTGGCAGGAGATAAGGCAAGAGAATGCCTTTGGGGAAATGGAAGCATTGTGAGCACTCCAGAGTTGCCTGGCTCAGCCTGCCCTGTCCCTTCAGGATTATCCAGTCATGGGACGAGTCAAGTACTGTTCTTTCCACTGAAGACTTCTTGGGACAGAACCTAAATCAGAGGAGGTAAATTGGCATTTGCAGGTGATTCTGTGATACAGCTACTCATCATTTATTAAGCATCATTATGGTGGAATAAAGGAAGCTCCAGTGAAAGGAAGAGGATTGGGACATTGATGAGCATAACGAACTCCTGAGGGTTGCTCCAGAGGACGGGAGTCAGGAAGAGTGGAATGCCATGGAAAGGAGAGTTCAGTAGAACGGAATGGTGAATGCGAGACCATCGTAGGTGGCGTCAGTGGTGTCCAATGAGACACAAAGGCTAGAAATAGATAAAAGGGGCAGAAAGATGCTCTCTTTTTTCTAGGTGGGAAAAAGGATGGAGAGACTTATGTACATACGCAATCATTCCTCTTTATTCTCAACTATCCATGAGGACCTAATCTAGCCAGATACCCTTTAGGTACCGAGGACACAGTGGCGTACAAGGCAGGCGGAGTCTTCGCCTTCTCAGAGTTAACTTTCTTGTGGACCTATTTGGGCAAAGCATAGCTTGTCCCCACTCCCTCTCCATGGTTAGCAGAGGACTGGCTTCACTAACACTCTAGTGGGCATCCAGGTCTGTCTCCCAAGCCATGATACCATCACTAGAGAAGCACTAAATGTGGAGCGAGGGCTGGGATGGGGAGATACTACAGCATATTAGAGGTTCCATCATGAGGAGACGAGGCAAGAGAGCAAAGGAGAATGGCCTTTACACAGGCAGAGAAGTCTAGCTAACCACTGAAATTCGCCCTTCCCTCAAAGCAGAGAAGCAGCAGCCCAGTCAAACTAGTCTTCTTTGCACCTACAGGTAGCCATTGTGATGGCTGCCACAGGAATATGAAGACCAGTGATTATGTTAATTGCAAGACAGGATTTTTTTTTTAAAAAACCCACTATTTTAACATTCTTATTTTAACATTCTACATGCTCTTATTTAATAATGCCCAGAGATATGACAGCAAGTTTATTCCAAGTCTAATGACATGATGATGTAACAAAGAATTTAAAACAATTTTTCATACCTTCATTATATTAATTTTTACCATGAAATACAGCATGTATGTGTATTTTTAAATTACTAACTACTTTAAAAATAATATATTAGGATGCCTGGGTGACTCAGTCAGTTAGGCATCTGCCTTTGGCTCAGGTCATGATCTCAGAGTCCTGGGATTGAGTCCCACATTGGGCTCCTTGCTCAATAGGGAGCCTGCTTCCACCTCTACCAGCAGTTTCCCTTGTTGTGTGCTCTCTCTGGTGAATAAATAAATAAAATCTTTTTAAAATGATATATAAATACTCAACTAAGAAAGATGCATGGGATTCCAACAACAAAAAACAAACAACAATCTCTATTGAATAAATTCACATACAAAAATGACAAATCACACAAAGCAACAATCCACTGCAAAAAAAAAAAAAAAAAAAGTCAGCAGAAGCATCAAATAGGGACATGAGATCATGCAACAATCTGCAGGAGGCAATAAATTAGCTGCATTTAAAATTATTAAAGAGATACAAAATAGAATAGAAATCATAAAGAAAGAAAAGGACTTGGAGGGGGAGGACAAAGAATTAATAGGAAAGAAGGAAATGGAGAGAGAAGAAAGGACATTTTTAGTAAGTTCATTCAAAAACTACCATCTTAGGGGCACCTGGATGGCTCAGAAGGCTGAGCATCGGACTCTTGGTTTCAGCTCAGATCATGATCAGGATCGTGGGATGGAGCCCCATATAAAGCTCTCGGCTCAGTGCTGAGTCTGTTTGAGATTCTTTTTCCCTTTCTTTCTGTCCCTCCCCGGTCTCTCTTCCTCTCCCTCTGCCCCTTCCCCCACTCACACATGCAAGTGTGTGTGTGTGTTTGCACATGCATGTGTGCTCTCTCTCAAATAAATAAATAAGTAAATAAATCCCTATAAAAAAAGTATTACCTTAGGTTCACATAGAAAAATGAACAAGATACATGAAGATAGGAAAATCAAAAAGTAAAGAGGGTGAGGGGATGAGGAAGATGGGAGGAGAAAATCCAGCACTGAGTTAAATTAGCAGCTAAGTCAAGGAGAGAAATAGACTGTACTTATTGTCAAAAAGTAAAAGAAAAAGATAATAGTTCACCAAGAAAGATGAATGGTTTCTGGCCCTGACACCTAAGAAAAATTTATTTGAAAGCATTTTTACATAAGGTGAATTGAGTAACATTGGGAACTCTGTTCTCAACAGTAGATTTACCAAAAATGCCAGAGAGTTCTGCATTTGGTTTTTGGTTGATCAACTCTTGGTGAAAGCTGAGGGCATGACTTAAATCATAAAAGAAATTTTCCAGAGCGTAAGGATGATACAGCTTGCTTTTAGGATGACAAAGCTTACTAGAAGAGAAAAAAGAAAACCTAAACACAACGACATTATATAATAATGTATATATTATGAAAATGCCATAAATTTTGGGAACAATAGAGAAAATATCAATTGAATTCTGGGTTTCTCAACCTTGGCTCTGTTGAAATGTTGTAGAAGATAGTTTGTTGTCAAGAGCTGTCCTAGGCACTGTAGAATGATTTGTAGAGATACATCCCATACATCCTTTCCAGCCAATTCCAACAAACAAAAGTCAAAAGTCCCCTGGGGGCAAAAACTAACCCCAGGTGGGAACCACTGTTCTAATCATACCAAGTAAATACAATTTCAGTCCTATCTGAGCAGTCCATTGTGATCATTTACATGTGTAATGTAGGTTCACATAGAAACCTATGTGTGTTCTATCTACATGTGTATTTATATAGTGTCCTGTGTTTTCCATTCAAAGGTTGTAGATGGCTAGAGCAGACTCCTGGCATCTGAGGAGGATACCCAAGACCTTTGTAAATCCCCAAATTGGTAAATACCACTTTAGTATATAGCATCTCCCATAATTTTGCTGGAGAATAGAGAAGGGGGTGAAACTGCTCCAATGTTCAGACCATGAGTTGTTGGCGAGGTTCATTTGGCAGCTCAAGTATCTGGTGTCCAGTCTCTAACCTTGCAGCTCACTTTACTCAAATTTGTCTCAGCTACACTATAAATCAGTATAAGTCAAGGCCCCCGGGGTCTCTCTGGAGTATTCAAGCAGTGAACTGAAACTTTTAAAACACCAAGGGACTTCTGTGGACCCCAGGGTCTGTGCTATAGACATGCAACAGTCCTGGGAAGAATGATGGAGGTCCAGGAGCACAGGGTAAAGCCTCATAGGGCATTCATTTATGTAAGATAATGCCATAAGATCTATACATTTTTAAATGGGTTTGTTTTAAAAATAAAAATATTTCAAAATATAGGAAACAGGTAGATGGGTGAGATTAAGAAGTTAGCGTGCAAGAAGGACATCAGTTCTTGATTTTTTACACCATCTCCAAAGCTCCTAAGACTTTGTCTAGTCATGGGGCACTGGGTGGCTCAGTCAGCTGAGCTTCTGCCTTCAGCTCAGGTCATCATCCCAGGGTCCTGGGATGGAGCCCTGAGTTGGGGTCCCTGCTCAGTGGGGAGCCTGTTTCTCCCTCTCCTTCCTGCTTGTGCTCTCGCTTGCTATCTCTCTCTCTCTCTCTCTCTCTCTCTGTGTCTCTCTCTCAAATAAATAAATAAAATCTTAAAAATAAAAAAGGACTTTGTCTAGTTATGACCCAGCCCTGGGGCTCAGACCCTGCCGGGGAAATTCTCTCTCTGCTCAGAGGAAGGCACTGCAAATCATTTCTGTTCATGGAGGAGCTTGGTGGGCCACTTAGGTTCTGGACCTCAGAGACCATCTGAACATAATCTCAGGCAACGCCGTGTGTGGAAATACAGTCTGGTGCGGACAGAGCATGCTAGAAAGGAGAAGAAAATGGGATTGGACTATGGAGATCTTTGTTCCAACAAGGACTTTGCTCCCGACAACCTCACCTCCCTGAATAGGTGTTGACCTCCCGCCAAGTCCAGGTTCACTCTGGAGCCAACACTACCCTGGAAGGCTGCTGGGTTGTGAGAAGGAAATGGAAATGAAGAGTGGGAAGGCATTCTGAAGGCTTTAGAAGACAAGGTGTGTGTGGAACAATCATGGTGTTGCTGACATCCCAGCTGGGTTGGCTGCTTCCCTCTTGGGTCCTAGAAGGCCACAAGCAAGGGTGACTTGCAGATTTGGGGATTAAATCAGAATGTGTTTGTCTTTGTGCTCACACCCAGAGGTTAAAACAAGATGATGAAATATCAGGAGAGCTGTTCACAGAGTTTTCAAATCCTTGAAAGCTTTTGTCCCTTCTTGTCCTCACTTGCCATCGCCCAACACTTGATGTGGAGGAGAGAGAAAAACACTGCATTTTGTGCCTCTCTGCCACACAAAGGGGGCCCCTTACGGAGTCCCCCCTAATGTCTCTAGACCTCCATTCCTTCACTTGTCAAACTGGAAATCTGGGGCATGCCTACCTCCTACAGCTGCGATGAGGATTCAATTCAATGGTATGTTTGCATGCCATCAAGTATAAAGCCTTTTGCAAATATCAGGTATTATTCGTCAAATTTATTGTTCACTATGGGCTCCATTGCGACTTAGTATAAAGATGGGGAAGGTAGATCAGAGATCTGAGTGAATAAAAAGGAACTTGAGAGTTGTCTCTAGATTTTCCAAATTTGTGCTGCTTTGTCTCTCTCACCATGAACTGAAGTTTAGCTGTAAGCTGAAGATCTATTTCACTGCCAGGAAAAAGAAACGTTTGCACATCAAAATGGATGAATCTCAGTATGTTTTGTGTGTAAAAGAAAGTCTCAAAAAGGTACACAGACTATAATTCCATGTATATAAAATTCAGGGACACGTGCACACCAATAACTGCTTAGTGATATGCAGTTCTGTGGTATAATTAGAAATAAAAATGCAGGAGTGGGAACATGCTGGGGAGGGCATAAAGGGTATCGTCAAAGGTACAGAAATGTATTCCTTAAAGTAGGATGGTGGGTACAAGTATGACCATCTTATTATTTTCTTTTAAACTTAGTTTATTGGGGATGCCTTGGCGGCTCAGTCTGTTGAGTGTCTGCCTTCGGCCCAGGTCATGCTCTCAGGGTCCTGGGGTCGAGTCTGCCTCCAGCTCCCTGCTCAGCAGGGAGTCTGCTTCTCCCTCTGCCTCTCTGCTCCCCCACTTGTGCTCTGTCTCTCTCTCTCTCTCTCTCTCAAATAAAGAAATAAAATATATTTTTATTTTAATCAACTAATTTTTACATTTTAATCAACTAACTTCAAATATTTTTGGAAAAAATTGAAGTTAGTTGATTTATTTTATTATTTATTTTTTTAAGGTGTATTTATTTGAGAGAGAATGTGTGAGCAAGCAAGGAGCTGGGAGGGAGGGCCAGAGGGAGAGGGAGGGAAAATCTCCAGCAGCTCCCTGCTGAGTCCAGAGTCCAATGCCAAGATCATGTCCTGAGCCAAAATCAAGAGTCCAAATCTTAACGGACTAAGTCACCCAGGTGCCCCCAAACTTAGTTTAAATAACAATAATTTAATAGGGATATCGTTATTTAAATGGTATATATCAGCATACTTGTATATATATACACAGAGAATATCTATAGTATTTATATATATACATATATATACGTATATATACACTCAGTATTTATGATATACATAATAAAAAAATTTTAAAAGATTCCCCATGTGTCTTAGAGTCACACTATAATAAAATTTATTGACATCATTCTTTTTTTTTTCCTCCTAGTTTGTTGTTCGTGGCTCAGCTTGGGCCATAATAAGGCTCACCATGCCCCAACTCCCCACTCCCCATCTACACCCCGCCCATCAGGTAGGTCTCAGTTTCTCACATGTACCCAGCACTTGCTGCCTACCCCAGGGACTTGGCACCTGCTACTCCTCTGCTCTAGGGGCTTCCTCCTCAGTCTCTCATTGTCTGGGTCTCAGTTAAGCCATCATTTCTTTTAGGAAGTCTTTCTGCTTCTTCTGATGGCATCAGGTTCGCCTGTGACAAACTTTCAGAGTATCCTTCTTGTCTTGTTCCTGAAATTCATCATACTTGTAAATATGTAAGTTATGTCTTTCCAACAGACTGGAAACCCTAGGAAAGCAACGCCACATCTGTTTGGCTTACTGCTGCATCACTGGTGTCTAGCGGGTGAGCATCTCGAAAGCATGCAATAATATGTGTTGAATGAATGACTAATGAATGGAGGGAGGGGTGGATGGGTGGATGGATAAACCGCAAAGCCGGAGGATTCCTACTGGCAGGTATGAATATGAGGTTATAAAGTAAATTTTATCGGCTATACTTTGGGCATTGCTTTACCTGCTCTTTCCTTGGAGCTCAATGAACAATTAGCACCAGCTTTAAACAGCTAAAGGAGTTGTCACCAGGATTTACCTCCATTGCATTTAATCAGGTCTAGCCGATGTTTTCCCCTGGTTCCAGTGAGTTGGGATTGGCATGGTGATGTCACTTTAAATGCTTCTCTGGGGCCTTTCTTTCGCAGCTCTGTTTAAAAAAAAAAAAGCAGGTTTCTCTCAGAGAGGGGCACAGGATAATGTATTATCTGAGTTATCACTGTTCAATCAAAAAGTGCATGAAGCAGCCACATAATTCATTTGGACAGCAATCACCATGGAGTTATGCAGGTCTCTCATGTAGGTGATGAAACAGCCAAATTCCCTGACAGTGGTGAATTACTCCCTGTGTCACTAATAGCAATGCCAAAAGAAGTGTCAAGGCTATAGACATGGAGCATGGGGGGCTCTTCAAATTGCACCAGTAAAAATGTGAGATGTTTTATTGCTTTCTTTTAATCTTGATCATTGAGGTTTTAAAATGAAATTACAGGGATGCTAAGCACGGCCAGTGGGTAGGGTGATTCATTTCTACTTGGCAATGGTATGAGGAGGGTGGCTCCTGTCCAGCCAAGCTGGGCTGAAACCCCCGGGCCTCGCCATTCCGCCACCATCCCTAGGGCTCAGTTGGCACCTCAAATCCTAACAAAGTCTGAGTGACATCTGGGATTTTTTTTTTTCTTTTTCATCCATAATCAAACAATTCAGCAACTATCTATCCCTTTTTCTCACGCAGTTAAAATATTGACCTGATGTAATAAAATCTCTGATTTTTGAAATCCTTGTAGTATGGGAGAGAGAGAGAGAGGCAAAGATGAATTTGAAATCTGGTGATTAGGAAATGTTTTGAATGGCCTTGAGAACCGCAGGTAAAACATTAAATTACACTAATATTCTTGTTTAGTTAAACTTTTTAATGTTTTAAAAAGCCCTTCATAATATTATGGATAAGTAAATTCTTGGGCCTGATTTCAATTTGAGTCAAATTCCAACTAATAATGTTACACCCATAAACCTTCTCCTTAACAGTCCATAACATTAAACTGAAAACAGAATTCTTAAAGCACGCTCTTATGCTGTCTATCCATGAAATAAGCATTATGGACTTTCAACAGATGTCTTTAATAGACATTGTTATTAAAAAGAATATTAAGCAAAATAAATTTAGACTGCTAGTCTAGCACAATTACTGAAGGAATACTGCTGCCTGTTCTGATCATCTCATCTACACTTAATTGGGAGAGAAAAAAATTCTCATAGTACCCATGTACTTGTTTACCTACCTAGCTCATTATCCCAGATTAGGATTTGTTAGTACCTCCTTGTATGCTCTAGCATAAGCCCCAATTTTCAGGAAATTAAAAGTTGGTCAGGGGAAAGAAAAAAAAAAGTCCAGTTAACAAGCATCAGTCTAAGAGCAAATTCCTTATAAAAATCTTGGGGGAAAATTGCAGCTCTTTTTCAGTTATGAGTGCCAAAAAAAAAAAAAAGTTTTGTGGTTTCAGGCACTTTTAAGTATTATGATTTGAAAATAAGTTAGGCTTTCAGCAGAAAAAAGAAAGTTCCAAGTCCATCATATATGGATTAATGCCTTGGTATGTTTTGAAGATGACACAAAGCTGGTAAGAGCTACCAATCTATTTGCCGGGAAATGTTATATTGTGCATGAGCATTTCAAAATAACACTATCTGTTCTAGCACTGGATTTTGGTTTCTGCCTTCAGGGCTGTAATATGAAAAATATTATCCACTCTAGTCAATTAGGTAGTAACTGGAATTTACGTGACATCTCTCATTCTGGGCTATCGAACAAAGGGGAAAAGGTCCACTTTGCTGGTCCATGGTCTGCGTCTTGAGTGGCACGCTTTCAGGGAGGTAAATCAGAGGTAAATGTTATGAAGACGGCCCTGGTACTGTCATTCTTTGTTAACAGAGGAAGAATGTGAAGGGGGGTCTTTTTTTTTTTTTTTAATTTATTTATTTGACAGACAGAGATCACAAGTAGGCAGAGAGGCAGGCAGAGAGAGAGGAGGAAGCAGGCTCTCCGCTGAGCAGAGAGCCGATGTGGGGCTCGATCCCAGGACCCTGGGATCATGACCCCAGCCGAAGGCAGAGGCTTAACCCACTGAGCCACCCAGGCGCCCCTGATGGTAGATTTCTATATCCGCAATTTTCTCCTGAAAGTTTACTCCTATTTGGAACAATTATTATTTATTACTCACTTATTAACAGACATAAAATTAGTTTTGATGACAGCCTTTTGATAACAATAAACCAAAAATGGATTCAGGGTTTAGTAGTGCTGAAGAGCTTTTCTCCTTTTTTAAAAAGCAGAGACTTCACAGTGTGTTAGAGCAAAGTTGTTGCTTAATAACTGTTCTACTAAGTTCACCAGGTTGTACTCGATGTTCTGGCCTTTATTGCTTACACAGAGTATGTGCTTTCTACCTGGCCTTATTAAACACACACACACACACACACACACACACACACACACACACACAACTTGCTTTGACCAAAATGGTCATACTAGTATAGGAAGAGTAACTATAGAGAAATTCAATTTGTCTAGAACTTCAGGGCTTTAAGAGCTAATCCCAAGTGACAGAGTTATTGAGACATTTGACCAAGAGAAGAACCTTACCTTAGGAAAAGGACAAACATTTTGTGTAAACACACTCGTTCCTTCTCCTGGAGAGGTTGTTTATGCTTAGTCATTGGGAAAGTTTCAGCTGCACTTTGGTCAACACGGCTCAGTAATTATCAAGACATTGACTACCTACAGCCGAGGTAGGAACGGAAAAGCTTGACCTACTTGTAGCACAGAAAGGAAAAATTCAAGATGATGAAATGCTTTCCTTGGGGAATGCCATCCCTTTATTTTATGGTCACACCTAGTATACCCCTCTGATATCAGGTCTGCTCTGCCCAAGATATAAGGGATTTTGAAGGTAGAATAGAAGTATGATTCAGCTCTCCATGCATTATTCAATGCCATCCAGACTTCCAAGGCTTAATACACTTCCTGTCCACTCATCCTCAAGGAAGCAAACAATGTACGCTGAAGGGTGATCACTGCCCAGTTAGGAAAGTATGGTCTCTCGGCTCCACACCCCACCTCGTGCATTTGGCTTTATGATGCTGGAGTTGGGACCCTGTCACCCACACTTCCCCTTTACTAGCAGCTCCATGTTAAGCTCTGAAAATCAAGGGCACTGGAGGGAGTCTTCAAAGCTGGAGGAGAAGGGACTGACTCCCTCCCCTTTGCTCCCTCTTGGCTTGATGTCTGCTGCCAATGCTGGATACCAGCCCTGCAGCCTGACTTTTTGACTCCACAGAAGCAGTTCTTTCCTACAGCAGTGAGGGAATCCCCTCCTAAGTTTGCCCAGCGCTTGCAGAACCAGCCTATGGTTTCTGTCTCCCAACTAGACCCTCACTGATACACCTGCTGAAGCCCAAATTCATGGGTTAACACTCCCATCACATTGCCTGTCCCATAGTTGCTTGTAGTCAACATCGATTGTATTTAGGTGCCCAGAAAACAATCATTTTTATTTTGGCAAACCTCCCCAAATTTACTCCCTGTCGATGTAGTTTAGGTGGGACTGTGTCTATCCTTCGTTCCAGGGGGAGGCTGGTGACTGAAGTCGAACACAGGAAATTATTGCCTGGGCCACCCATGCCAACCATGATTGGTTTCATGGATGAACGTGAGCTCCAGATGTACTTGAAATCAGTGTCACCTTTTTAAGCAGAAATTTGGTGGATGTGTGGGTGGGGGGCAGACATCACTCTGTGGCCTTTAAAACATAGACCAGATTGGAGCTAGTGGCAGAGGTAAGTACACACCTCTCATCATCCTCCCCCAGCCTGGAGCCTGGCTGGAACTTCCATTGCCAACCTCCCCATGGGATGAATTGCACGTGACTATTTGTTGATGACTAGCCAAAGAGCCTTGGGGTTGCGGCTGAGGATTTGACATCTTATAATATGAGACCAATAGAACTTTCTAGATGCCACATTCTAACTGACAATTTAGTTTACTTACCTTACATGGTGATGGAGACACGACTAAAATGCTTCCTCCTAAGATCTTCTAAATATGGCGTATCTGAAACCTCTATCCAAGCTAAGACAGAACTAAGAAAAGAGTAGATATTTATTGAATGCCATTGTAGATAGATATTGGGTCAAGTCATTTTATTTTACAACCAACCCAGGAAGTATGCCCACTTTTTAAAGATGAGAAAAGTGAGGGTTGGGAAGGGCAAGCAACTTGCTCAAGGTTACAAACTAAGAGATTCAAAACTAGTTCCCTCTGACATTAAAATTCATTCTCTCTCTCCACATCAGGAACGCAAGTCAACAGATAGTTCAAAGAGAAAAGATGATTGCTTGAAAATGTCTTGTCTCCTACCTTTCTCCTTGTTTTTCCACCCCAAAAGCCCGGAAGCAGAAAGGTGGCTGGAAACTTATTCTAAAGTGTCATTGAGGGCAGGAATTTACCCTGTGTACTGGGGGGAAGACAATCCAAAAGCAATCGTACTTGGACTGTTAGGAAAGTCTTAGCTTGTTTTCTAGTCTAGCCACAAAAAAATAGAGGCTGATCAGGGCAAAATGATTTACTATCATTTATTAGTGTATTTTATACTTCACTGAACTTAGATAGGCAAATTATATAAACATTTTACATACAAGCTAAACATGTCAGATGTCAGGACTCAAAATATGTATTTAATTAAAAAAATACATCTCTTAAAACCAAAGCCCTAAATACATATTAAACAATACCCTAATCTGAAGGTAAATGAGACACACCACCTAACCAGCATCATGTGACCCACATACACGGGGAATACCTCCATCAGTCAGGCAAATGTGTTCCACCAGCACACTTTATTGTCAGCGACTTCATTAGCTGATGAAGTAATAACACAGAAGTCATAAGGACCCAATCAAATAGAGAAGAAGTGGGTATGGTGTGAAATTTTTAAATATTAACCAAAATTATATCAAGTAGTCTTCCAGAAAACAAGATTCTGGAAGTTCTAAGCCAGAGAGAGGATTAAGAAGGAGGGGGACTCCAAGGGCTCATATGTTCTGAGGCATAGAGGTGGGGAAAAGGTTTGCAGAAGTCTGCGGAGTGACGTGGACTCAGCCTGACTGGATCACCCTAGCCGCTTTTCAGTGGGCCTCAAGGAGCTTGCATGGAGACCACCTCGTCAAGTTCCTGCAAGGACACAGAGGATCTGGAGAAAAGAGATGCTGGCACCTCTGATCCCCCAAGAGGCCCCAGACCCACCAAGGGTAAGCTCAAGGTTGGAGTCACATGCCCATGATTTCACTGGGTTCCATGTTACTGCCCCATCTACCCGCAAGGCCTTTTACAGAAGGGGATATTGTTCCTTATTCCATTAGAATTCAAAGACCAAGTACATTCATCTGGTTGAGGGTCCACATGGACTACAAGGGTCACTTATCAATGAGTAAGGCCATCAGTATATGAAAATGACACCGATCACACCTTTTCCTTTCCTCTCAAAGGCAAGGAGGCGGGGAGGTGGGTTGACACAGGGCAGCTCCTGGGCTGGAGGAGGCAGCCACGGGGTTATGAGACTCAGAAACAAGAGGCTGGGGAACCCCTACATTTCTGCTGATTTCTTATTTATACCATAAACCATGCAGGACAAACATACTCTATTCATGGAGGTATTTTTGTCCCGTGCAGCTGTGTGGCTTAGCGGGAGCTTTGCTGTGGAGCTGTATGACTCACGCCAACACTGCTGCATATGATTTATGAAGACTTGAAGAAAAGGAAAACAGCCAGCTCCATTACGAAGGAGCGTCGTTTTCAGAGTCTTTGTTCACGGAGGACCAGGCTACCATTTGGTCCCCTCTTGCTCGTTCTTTGAGTGAGATGGTGAATCTGCCTCAGCGGGGGTGGGCTGGAGGATGCCGCCTGCTCTCCTGCTCCCCGCTTGCCCTATTCCCAGCTCATATGAGGACACCTCTAGTCCAAGAAGAGAACCGGTGGCTGTAGCCAGAGCTTTTGTGGCCTTCTGGCTCTGACTGGCCAAGCCTCCATCAGAGGTGTCGCTTGGGAATGGGGCGGCTCCCCTCAAAGACTGACTCTGCAGCCCAAGGCACGGGGAGTGGGGAAAGGTTGAAAAGGGACCCGGTTTTGCTGGTTTGTAGGCTGACCGCTCTTATAGGGCTAGCTCCCTGCCTCGCCAATTAGGAGACCATCCCTGGCTGATTTTCTGAAATGCACCCTTGGGAGAATTTCAACAAGGCATTTCCCCAGTCTTAGCCCATATTTCCCATGGGAGTCAGAAAGGAGAGGACTAGGATCTCTTACTCCCAAAGGTTTCTGACTCCTACCTCGGAAACTTTCTAAGCTGGGTTTGACGGGTCTAGTCTTTTCTTACTCTCCTTCCCTGTTTCAGCTTTCCCTTTCAAACAAGGCGAGGCCCACATGTATGCCTTGAAAACTGGGAAAATCAGGCCAGTTGAGAGCCCGGCTTTGTGGCTATAACACAGAACAGCTGCTTAGCGATAAGGTAGCTTAGGCTAAGAAAGCAACTTTGGTAATATCCTGTTTATCTCCTTCCAGGAATGCTCTGTTACTCACCGAAACCCTCACCACAATGGGGCCAAATAAAAGTTCATAAGGACTTGTGAATAATAACTTGGTCATAGAGCTTGCACTCGGGATGCTTTCATTGTAAATTAAATCGTGAGACGCTCAGGAAAGGTTTGTATTCATGTGGTCTCACTTGTTAATAAGATATATAGCAGATTCCACTCCCTTGCAAGAAGAGAATAAAGCAGATTTGGAAATGTCGTAAAAAAGGAACACGAAATGATAAATTTTAAATATGAAAAGTATCTACCATCTGCCAGCAAGGTGTTTATCTTAAACCAGAAAATAGAAACATATAAATAAATAAAAGTTTTGGTACAATGCTTTCTTTCCCAGTCGAAGTGTCAGAGAGCTCCTCCTTTGTGCTCTTTGGTTGTAGTCAGTTTGAGTACGGTGCTTCCGATGTGTCTTTTGGTTTCTTTAATTTTTGAGTGGTGCAGCCCTGCCCTGACCAACACACACACGCCAAGGACCCAAACAATTGGTTACAGGTAGTTGTTGTAATCTCTCCCCCTGGAAGCTTTGAAGACGCTTCCCTTCTTGCTGCATCGAAGTCCTTGATGGCTCTGCTGCGTCTCTGCCTGACTTCAAAGCCTCCTTGCAGGAATTCACAGTGTAGTATACCACGGAATTCTAAAAGAGCCATTACTCTCTAGTTATCGTGCAAATTTTTATGGAGATGCCCTTACATCTTTCTTGACTCACTACTTAGTCTCATGGTAGCTTCCCTGAGTTTGATTAAGAACTGCCTAGAAGCGGGTGCCTGGCTGGCTCAGTTGGTGGAACCCTCAACTCATGCTCTCAGGATTGTAAGTTCGAGCCCCATTCTGGGTGTAGAGATTGCCTAAAAAGAAAATCTAGAAGAAGAAGAAGAAGAGGAAGAAGAAGGAGGAGGAGGAGGAGGAGGAGAATAACTGTCTAGGAAAATTATCTAAAGGACTAGGTTAGGGTCAGACTGCCCGAAACTTGTCTGCTGACTCGTGTCTTTTCCATGTCTGTGATGCCACACCCTGTTCAACAAACTAGAAGGTTCCACCACCTTTGTAGCTAGGGAGCTTTCCCTTAGGAGCCTAGAGGAAGCAAATTCATTCTGATTTAAGCTGTGATTAAAGCCAAAAAAAATTCCGCCTTTTATAAAAATTATTGGTGGAGGATTCTGGAAGGAAGAGAAGGCCTGGGATACGAGAGCAAACAGATGCTGTCGAGTGGGACAGGCTGTCTCACAGAACTCTGTGCAATGCTAGAGACCTTCTGCAATTCTGTTCTGTCCAACACAGCCGCCCCTAGCTACACGTGGCTGCTGAGCCTTTGAAGGATTTCTAGAACGGTTATAGAGCGGAATTTTCAGTCCTGTTCAATTTTAATTACTTTTCAGTATTATATAGAAATGGTGTCTATCGTATTGAAAAACATAGTTCCAGGAGTGAACTCTGTGGGTTACGTGCATGGGTAGAAAATCTAGGACTTCGGGTAGAGGAAAGAGAAGGATAAGGAAGAAAAGATACTGCTTCCTTGCATCTTACTGGGAAAATCCTTTCTACCTGTCGCTGTAATAGCCCCGCCCAGGCAATAAGGAGAGCCTCGCAATCAGACCTAAAAAGAATAGTGTCATCATTTATTTTCATTAATCATTAGGGAACAAGGCTGCGGTGCCGACATGAAGCCTGGCACTTCTGCACATTCACGCCTACTGATTGATAGCATTTCAAGTAATCTTGTGGTAGGCAAGGGACAAGGGGGAAAGGTAATGAGATTGCTTCCTCATTTACCAGCCCAAGCCAATAATGTGTCATTGTGTATGGCTGTCACTTTTCTACATCAAGGGTGCCCAGTACCAGGTAGGACACCCGCCCTTTCAAAGCGACATAAATCAGGAGTTTGTACAAGTGGAGTGGGGTCATCTAGAGGCCACGGGAATCTCGGGCCTGTCCACTCGGCTGGTCCGGGGCCTTGACATTGTTCCCTGAGCTGGCAAAAACCTGGGATTCTGAATCCTTTGCTGGGAGCTCTGAGCCACGTGGAAGAGGCAGGTGACCTCCTCACAGGAGGGAGGAAGGAGACAGGAGAAGGGCCACATACGTGAGAGAAAGTCCCTGCTGGGATGAGGCCCGGAATTTCCAAACACAGCTGCAGGGAAGACAAACGGCCAGCCGCCAGGTCCCACTGCCCCCCCCACCATGTTCACTTTCCTGCTATGTTCTAATTAGAAAGCACAGAAGAAACCTTGGAATGTATTAAAAAAGGAGACTTTAATAAGTTTTTCTCCAAACAGGGAAAAAAAAAAGAAACCTGTGAATTAACCCACAATTCCCTTCTGTAAAGTGTTTGTTTGTTTGTTTGTTTGTTGCTGTTTTTTTTTTTTTTCTCTCCCACCTGACGTGGCATCTGGGCATGGGCACAGCACTGAGCCTGCGGAAGGACTTTCTAGGCAGGGCAGATCTGCCTTTCTCAGCGTGAATTCTTTTGTTTTTCCCTGTGGCCAGCTGCTACAAAGATGCAGTTGATTTAGATTAAACAGGCTGAAGAGCACTCATCACTGTGTCAGGCCAGGCATGCTTCTCCAAAAACAGCATTAAGCAGGTACGGTTTCAAAAAAAAAAAAAAAAGTCAAGGGGCTATTGACAGAGGGGCACAGGCTGCTCAGGACTCCTGGAACAAGACCAGGCAGGGCTCCTCGGAGCGCAGACCTTGGGTCCCTCCCTGGCCGGCGCTGGGCCCTTTCTTCCTGCCTGCCCTCACCCTTGTCCTGCTCCTCCCTTTCCCCGGCTGCCACTGGCTTCTATCTCCATTGTTCCCCGAAGTCCAGCAGCCAGTGTGCAGCCGGGCCCAGCACACGCGCAGCAGCCAGCAACTTCCTCTGAAGCTGCAGTGCATAATTACAACCAGCTGCTCCGGGCTGTGGGCTGGCCAGCTCTGCAAACAAGCGTCCCGATGCCCTGAGTTCCAGGGAGGCAACAGCCTGCTCTTAGCAGCAGCCAGTTCTCCGAAGGAAGTGCCCACGCCCTTGGAAGAAGAGGAGCAGCCTCTCTCTCTCTCTCTCTCTCTCTGTGCCCAGAGGCCAGAGCCCGTCTGGTCGCCCCTCTTCCCCTCATCCGAGAGTGGTTTCTGTAGTTAATAGGAAGGTGCCCACTCTGTCACCTGCTGCCCTTGTCCTGTGGGCTTATTGTCTCAAGCAGGAGTGGGGTCTGGGGGCATGAGGAACCCAGGCTTCTGGTGGGCACCTTAGCTCACAGCGGTTCGTGAACGCGGGCAGAGACAAGGGCGGGGAACCTGCAGGAGCCTCAGCCAGCAGGAGGCAAAAAGACTCCCTGTGTTGCTTTAAAGAAAATGCCTCTGAAAAGCCAAACAAGGCCAGCCTAACCTCTGTAAGGAGAGCGCATGTGGGCAAGAGAGCTGAGGATCTGCCCGTGCCCTGCCTTGGAGCTGTGGGTTCATTCTGGGGCCTCGGTGATCTTTCAGGCTTGACTACAAGGATGACTCGGATCCAAAATTAGGCTTTGAATGTGTAACACAAGGCTCCCCGCCCCACCTACCGCCTCTCTCTGCCCTCGCCCTTTCTTCTGAGCCTGGCTCTGCGCCAGATCTGGCCCTTCTCGCTCCTGGGGGAAGGGCTGGCGGCGGTGCTGTGTGTGCAGCCGAGGCTCTGGGCCGGGTGGGGGTGTACAGCATGGTGCAGGGTGAAAAGGGAAGATTGATAGGCTTGGGGAGGGCACCCAACCCTGCAATCACCCACCCCCTCGAGCCAAAGCTGGGGAAGACCATGCAGGTGGGAAGGCAGACGTGCCACCTGGGCGGCTCACACTGCTTCTGCCCACCTGTGCCTTCCAGCTCGGGCTCCTAATGGGCCTTTGGCAGCAAGAGAGCCAAGCCGGGCTGGGCCAGCTGCTTTGTCGTGCCCAACAGCAGCTTCGGAGGTGGGGAGCAGCTGGGAGTCGGCTGTTGAAAAGGAGCTGCTCATTTTCCAGGGCAATTTCCCAGGGATGCCCGCCGGAGCAGTGGCTGCTCAAGTGGGGCCGAGAGGAGCATCTCTGAGAGGGTTCCTTCTTTCTGTCTGAGCGGCAAGCAGCCAGACGATGGCCAGCAGCAGCTGTCACGTTGGGGTTCCCCTTGGCAGATTTCTGTCTTTCCCTGTTTAAAAATCTCAGTAGAACTCTTTTTGCAGAGTGGCACCGGCAGGGATACTTCCTTGCAAGAAGCTGAACAACAGTAGCCTATGTCGGCCAAGGACACGCGGAGACCCGAGGTCACTAATGAATGCGTGTCAACAACGAAGCTCGTGCCTCATCAGCTGCAGCTTTTCCGTGTTTCTGCATCAGTCACTGAGGATCTTGGCAATTTAATTTCCCCTAGGAAAAGAAATACCAGTTTGAAGTGCTCTTTTGGTGTTCAACCCATGCCTTCCCTTCTGATTCTTAAGCCTGGATACACCTGAGAAGCACATACAAAGCAAACGCATGTCTGTAATAGCATCACGACGCAGCTATTTCGGCCTGAATATTACTTGTGCAGCTTGACTGGCTCTTCCACTTAGAGCCGTCTGGAGGTCCCAGTGACTCAGTAATGTGATTTTTTGGCAGGATTTTCCTCGGGCTTGCAATGAGGAACCAGCTTAACAAGCAAACAGACGTGTCTGGGTTCTCGCGTCGCCGCAACCCTTACTGGAGAGCATCGGGGAGAAGAGTGTGGCCTCCGAGGGCCCCACGCCTCCAGGTCCCCGGAGGAGTGTGCAGACCGCCACCTCCGCCCTGCTGTACCAGCAAGGAGGAAAGGAGATGTGGAAGAACTGCCACTGAATCGGGATTATCCAAAATGAAGTGGAGAGGGACAAGCACCAGGTTTGGAGAAGAGGGACTTATTTTCACAACTCTGCCCCTAAGTCCCGTGCGGCAATCCACTCACTTCTCCTGGTTTCAGTTCTCTCATTAGTAAGGAAACGCATTTTGCGGGTGAAAAGTAACCTAGTAGGAATAATAACGGCCATAGGCGCTCCTCCTACTTGTTTAAGCTTCTCTATTACTTAAATGAAAATTGAGGTCCAGCCACTGAAGTGGGTTTCCTGGAACGCCATTCACTGACGTGTGAAGAAATGCAAACACTTTATCTGGACAGAAAATTATCTTTTTGTTTAAAAAAGATGGTCTTCTGTAATGCTTAGACCGTCAGCTGGAGGGTTATTTTACCACCTAAAGGGAAGCACAAGTCTTTCAGGCTCCTTCTAGCATCTCCCGGTGCTTTACAAAGATGTTCTTGACTCGCTGAGAGCAAGGTATCACGTATCACTCTTTCCACCAACAGATGGAGAAACTGAAGCATCAAGATGTGACGCAAGGTCACAAGAGAGCAGGTGATGGACTGGCTCCCGGTCTCTTGATCCAGACCCTGCTCTGCTTTCTCTCTCTCTCATAAACCGCCATCAGTAACTTCATTTCCAGGCCCAACAGTGCAATGAGGGCCCACAGCCTGCAAAACATTTGTGGGCAAATGGGATCTCCACTATCCGAGGCAGAACCCAGAGCCTTGAACAGAAGTGGAGGGGAAAGAAGCAACTGTTACCACGGGAGGCAGAACCTCCATCAAAGGCCAGTCTCGCAGCGACACGGCAGAAATGAGGATGTCATAAGTGGGAAGTTCATTATCACCCGTCAGCCTATGACCACCAACGTATCATTAGGGTGTCCTAATGGCAGGACACCCTAAACGCTGACTTTATTTAAAAACCTGTCTTTGGCACTATACTCTTACATGGAGATTTTTCTTCCGTAGTAGCAGAACTGTGCAGAGACGCAGCCTGATGACAAAATAGGAAAATTTCAGGTTAATGTTCATATGTTGTGATATTGCATATCATCGTGTATCAGTCAACCAAATGATCAGGTTGCCTGAACATTTCTATTCAAAATTTAAGGTTGTGACCCACTTTCTTCTTACATCCTGTCTGCTCAAACACATACCTTAGTCTTTCAGGTTTTCAGGCTGGCTCTGCTACTCACTTGTCTTGCGATGAAGAGCTTTAGGCAAGAGCTCTGAGCCTCAGTTTCCTCATTGTAAATGAAGCAACCATACCAATCTCAATTTTTTAAAAGATTTTATTTATTTGTCAGAGAGAGAGTAAGCGAGAGAGCACAAGCAGGGGAAGCCTCAGGCAGAGGGAGAAGCAGACTCCCTGCTGATCGGGGAGCCCCATATGGGACTCCATCCCAGGACCCTGGATCATGACCTGAGCCAAAGGCAGATACTTAAGCAACTGAGCCACCCAGGCGCCCTATTTATATACATACACACACACACACACACACATATATACACATATATATGTATATATATATATATATATTTTTTTTTTTTTTTGCTAAGACGAATTGACTTCATGTTTATAAAAGTATTGAGCACAACTCCCAGTATGTAAAGAGGGTTTAGTAAATGTTATTTCCTTCTTCCTTGTCTTTAAATATATTCCTTGTAAAGTGTTTTAATTGTTGGAAGTCCTTTCCTATATGGCACACAATTCAGATGGTTAAGAAATGTGTAATGATCCCTTTCAAATATATGAAAAAAACGCCATCTCTGAAAGGTCGAGCAATTTGCTCAGAGTTGCACAGCAAATTGGTGCAGGACTAGAAGCCTGGCACCTAGTCCTGTGATCTTTCCAGAAACTTCTGTCTGTTGCAGCCCCTGCCTCCATGTGGATGAAAGCAGCTGGTGCATGGTCCACCCCAAACCAATTCCAGTCCTTCGGTGCCTCCTCCCAGCCTTCCCCTCACTGAAGCCGCCGCTCCAGTCCCATCTTCCTTCACCTGGGGCTGGGTGTTCGGGGATGAATGATCTGCATGGCATCTGAGTCGAAACGAATTGGGAGGGAATGTTCTTTTCAATGAAAGCGTTGGATTAGACCCCACCATACACGTTACGTTGTTAAATATCGACAGCATGATAAAATCATCCCAAATGTCACTAATCCCTGGGGGACTTATTAATAATTAAGCATTTTTAGTTCACTTAGGAATGCAGATTCCATTTAACAAGAGAACGTACACTAAATATGGCCCTTATATTGCAGCTTGCCACAGCATATGTTGGAGATCGCAGCTGGGTTTCTCCAGGACAGATGACAAAGTTAACGCAGGGATCAGTCTTTTCTAAAGGCAGCGTGTAAGAACCAAAAGTAGCATCCTGGATTGGTTTATAGGGTTTGTGTTTATTAGAAGTGTTTATTAGAATGACTAATAATGGAAGCCAGCCGACTTGGCAAGGGCTGGGGGAGAGCCAGGAGAAGCCCAAAGGAAGTGGGATGATCTCGCAGAATATAGGGCAAAGCAGAGACCCAGGGAACTGCAGTGGTCGCGCTCATCTGTCCCCACTGTCATTGTTCAGCTTCTAAGGACCGCAATAGGCAAAGAAGGTGTCCTTCTATATGTTCCACTTAACGGGGAGGCCATTTACGTTTTTCTTTAGCTTATTCTCAAAAGATACATGGCCCTGATCCT